>NW_024732440.1:1478602-1486955 GCF_018991925.1 Homarus americanus | reverse complement strand
TAACATATTTTCCAAAGTAGATTATTATAGAAAACGGGAAATTTGTATCACAGAAAATGTGAAATATTTCTACTTTCTGGGAAAGTTGGTTATCTACTTATCATAGAAAACGGGAAATTTGTATCATAGAAAATATGAAATATCTACTTTCCGGGAAAGTTGGTTATCTACTTTCCTGAAAAGTAGATTATCTACTTTTCGGGAAAGTAGATTTTCGACTTTTCGTGGAAGTAGATTATCGACTTTTTGGGGGTATTAACATGTTTTCCAAGTAGATTATCATAGAAAACGGGAAATTTGTATCACAGAAAATGTGAAATATTTATACTTTCTGGGAAAGTTGGTTATCTACCTATCATAGAAAACGGGAAATTTGTATCATAGAAAATGGGAAATATCTACTTTCCGGGAAAGTTGGCTATCTACTTTCCCGAAAAGTAGATTATCTACTTTTCAAGAAAGTAGATTTTCGACTTTTCGTGGAGGTAGATTATCGACTTTTGGGAGAGTATTAACATGTTTTTCCAAAGTAAATTATCATAGAAAACGAAATTTATCATAGAAATGTGAAATATTTCTACTTTCTGAAAGTTGGTTTATCTACTTATCTTAGAAAACGGAAATTTGTATCTATAGAAAATGGGAAATATCTACTTTCAGGAAAGTTGGTTATCTACTTTCCGAAAGTAGATTATCTACTAGGAAAGTAGATTTTCGACTTTTCGTGGATGTAGATTATCGACTTTTTGGGAGAGTATTAACATGTTTTCAAAGTAGATTATCATAAAACAGGAAATTTGTATCATAGAAAATGTGAAATATTTCTACTTTCGGAAAGTTGGTTATCTATATCATAGAAACGGGAAATTTATCATAGAAATGGGAAATATCTACTTTTCCGGGAAAGTTGATTTATCTACTTTCCGAAAACAGGTCATCTACTTTTGCAAAGGGAAAGTAGATTTTCGACACACAAATGGAAGCAGATTATCGACTTTGGGGAAATATTAACATATTTTCCAAAGTAGATTATCATAGAAAACGGGAAATTTGTATCACAGAAAATGTGAAATATTTCTACTTTCTGGGAAAGTTGGTTAACTACTTATCATAGAAAACGGGAAATTTGTATCATAGAAAATGGGAAATATCTACTTTCCGGGAAAGTTGGTTATCTACTTTTCCGAAAAGTAGATTATCTACTTTTCGGGAAAGTAGATTATCGACTTTTCGTGGAAGTAGATTATCCACTTTTTGGGAAATATTAACATTTTCCAAAGTAGGTTATCATAGAAAACGGGAAATTTGTATGACAGAAAATGTGAAATATTTCTACTTTCTGGGAAAGTTGGTTATCTACTTATCATAGAAAACGGGAAATTTGTATCATAGAAAATGGGAAATATCTACTTTCCGGGAAAGTTGGTTATCTACTTTTCCGAAAAGTAGATTATCTACTTCCCGAAAAGTAGATTATCGACTTTTCGTGGAAGCAGATTATCGACTTTGGGGAAATATTAACATATTTTCCAAAGTAGATTATTATAGAAAATGGGAAATTTGTATCACAGAAAATGTGAAATATTTCTACTTTCTGGGAAAGTTGGTTATCTACTTATCATAGAAAACGGGAAATTTGTATCATAGAAAATGGGAAATATCTACTTTCCGGGAAAGTTGGTTATCTACTTTCCTGAAAAGTAGATTATCTACTTTTCGGGAAAGTAGATTATCGACTTTTGGTGGAAGTAAATTACCGACTTTTTGGAAAATATTAACTTATTTTCAAAGTAGATTATCATAGAAAACGGGAAATTTGTATCACAGAAAATGGGAAATATTTCTACTTTCTGGGAAAGTTGGTTATCTACTTATCATAGAAAACGGGAAATTTGTATCATGGAAAATGGGAAATATCTACTTTCCGGGAAAGTTGGCTATCTACTTTCCTGAAAAGTAGATTATCTACTTTTCGGGAAAGTAGATTTTCGACTTTTCGGGGAAGTAGATTATCGACTTTTTGGGAGGTATTAACATATTTTCCAAAGTAGATTATCATAGAAAACGGGAAATTTGTATCACAGAAAATGTGAAATATTTCTACTTTCTGGGAAAGTTGGTTATCTACTTATCATAGAAAACGGGAAATTTGTTTCATAGAAAATGTGAAATATCTACTTTCCGGGAAAGTTGGTTATCTACTTTCCCGAAAAGTAGATTATCTACTTTTTGTGGAAGTAGATTATCGACTTTTTGGGAGATATTAACATATTTTCCAAAGTAGATTATCATAGAAAACGGGAAATTTGTATCACAGAAAATGTGAAATATTTCTACTTTCTGGGAAAGTTGGTTATCTACTTATCATAGAAAACGGGAAATTTGTATCATAGAAAATATGAAATATCTACTTTCCGGGAAAGTTGGTTATCTACTTTCCTGAAAAGTAGATTATCTACTTTTCGGGAAAGTAGATTTTCGACTTTTCGTGGAAGTAGATTATCGACTTTTTGGGAGATATTAACATATTTTCCAAAGTAGATTATCATAGAAAACGGGAAATTTGTCTCACAGAAAATGTGAAACTATTTCTACTTTCTGGGAAAGTTGGTTATCTACTTATCATAGAAAACGGGAAATTTGTATCATAGAAAATGGGAAATATCTACTTTCCGGGAAAGTTGGTTATCTACTTTCCCGAAAAGTAGATTATCTACTTTTAGGGAAAGTAGATTTTCGACTTTTCGTGGATGTAGATTATCGACTTTTTGGGAGGTATTAACATGTTTTCCAAAGTAGATTATCATAGAAAACGGGAAATTTGTATCATAGAAAATGTGAAATATTTCTACTTTTTGGGAAAGTTGGTTATCTACTTATCATAGAAAACGGGAAATTTGTATCATAGAAAATGGGAAATATCTACTTTCCGGGAAAGTTGGTTATCTACTTTCCCGAAAAGTAGATTATCTACTTTTCGGGAAAGTAGACTTTCGACTTTTCGTGGAAGTAGATTATCGACTTTTTGGGAGATAACATATTTTCCAAAGCAGATTATAGAAAACGGGAAATTTGTGGTATGTGGAGGGAGGGAGGGGTGATATGTGGACGGAGGGAGGGGTGATGTCCAGTTCCGGATTTAGATCTGTGGAGGCCCATGGGCAGCCTCTTTGTGGAGGCCCCCCTCATTATAACTACCCAAGAGGGTGGGGTGGCGAGTGAAGGGAGCCTAAACATCTGGGAGTTCCGGGGGACGCTGTAAGCCCCCCGGGAAAATTTTGAAATTTGAACACTCCTTTGGAGAATTTTGAAGCCATATGCAGTTATATTGAGGAAATTAAAACATTGAGAAATTTTTAATTAACTGTATATTTATTGATAGTGTACAAATTCCCAACACACACACACAAACGTGAGACATGACTGGAGTCATTCATGTGGTTTCAAGTCGACCAGCCCTGATATAGCTACTACCGTACATGAGGAGGCCCCCAGATTGTGGAGGCCCCTGGGCAGCTGCCCACTTTGCCCACTCCTGAGTCCGGCCCTGATCACTACAGACAACAGACATCACTACAGCCAATAACAGACATCACTACAGCCAATAACAGACATCACTACAGACAACAACAGACATCACTGCAGACAACAACAGACATCACTACAGACAACAACAGACATCACTGCAGACAACAACAGACATCACTACAGACAACAACAGACATCACTACAGACAACAACAGACATCACTGCAGACAATAACAGACATCACTACAGACAACAGACATCACTACAGTCAACAACAAACATCATTACAGACAACAAACATCACTACAGACATCACTACAGACATCACTACAGACAACAACAGACTAACGTTAACCCCTCAGGTACAGTGATTTGTCATCGTACTCAAGGGGTTGTAAATACCATTACTACCACCATAACCACAATCTACAAGAATTCCCTCTACTCTCGCCATTAACCACAATCAACCAGAATTCCCTCTACACCGTCAAAATTTACTCTACCATAACCTACCACAGCAACATTTCACCTCTAGCCATCACCATAACCTCTGCTATTACATCTACCATTCACTATAAATGCTACCTTCTGAATCATAAACCATCATCATCGCTACTATTACCACCACCACAAGCCCGCATTTACACCACCACTACCATCACCACCACCACCACATAATATCACTGTAGCAGAAGCATCATAGTCAGGCTGGCCTGGTTGAGTGTGTGGTGGCAGCAGAGAACACGCTGTACATTAAGGTGGTGGGCAAAGAGCCTACGTATTCTGGTTAGGGCGACCATTACTGTCTCACTACTCGTCAGGCCTAACAAGAAGATATTCCACCTCTCCTCCAGGGGCCTGTCTAGAACACAGGCTTCTCGCGGTGCTTATGATTTGTCTCTTAAAACTGGGTCTTACCTCTGTCTGCTTTTATGGCGTTTATAGAGACAGAGAACCGTATTAGAGTGGTGTTGTATCTCGTGCCCTTAATTATGGTGAATTTTTAGGTATCTGCTGTTGTCATTTTGTTATGTGTTGATGGTCTGGTTAGTACTCCACCTCATGTGTTACTTTACTGATACTTTACTATATGTTTATTTACCGTGACGATATTGTCTTCTTATCAAGTGGTGTCAGATGTTATTCACAGTGGCAGCTCCTCTTTTCAGGTGTGTATTTGCCACATTTCTTATCTCTCACTAACTAATTATTAAGTTGTTGTGAGTGATACGTTAATGATGGTAACTGGGAGAGTTTTGTGTTCTTTGGTGCAGGGAGACGGTCAGTGTTCCCGTGCTGGCCAATGGTAACATACAGTACCAGGAGGACGTGGAGCGCTGCCTGGCCACTACTGGTGTTGACGGTGTTATGAGTGCAGAGGGGAACCTTCACAACCCGGCCATCTTCAAAGGCACTCATCCACCTGTCTGGGAAATGGCCCTTGAGTACCTCCAGTTGGCCATACGCTACCCCTGCCCAACAAGCTACGCCAGGGGACATGTCTTCAAGCTCCTTCATCACTGGTAAGTCCACACTTCAGAGTATTATGTAACCATAAGTATGTTTTATCTTCTCCTTTAGAAGATTCATCTATTTTTTTCATGTACTGTATGTCTACATGTTGAAGAGTCCTGTTATGAAAAGAAATTTAATCGTGTGAAGATCAAATTGTGCTTCAGTTTATAGAGAAAAAAAAATGTCATTTCGTAACAAAACCATTTTGGAGAAACGATTAGAGCAACATATATGTGAAGTGGAGAATAAATATTTTCACATATTCAACAGTTTGTGCATGAGTGAGAACTTTGACCTGCGGTACCGACTGTCCAAGACATCGTCGGCGGAGGAGATGGTGGTAGTGGTACAAAACCTCAAAGACCGGATGATGCCCTATTACACCGGTGAAAAACCCTGGAACCCGGAGCCGGATGGTGAACAAGCGCGTCTACCAATGGCCCCCTGGTTGTGTCAGCCCTATGTTCGTATTCCCCCTGAGGAACACCTGAAAAAGATTCATGAGAGTCAGCGCCGCGCCCAGGAAAAACAACAAATGCAGCAAGAGGAAGAACTGGCCAACACTGAAGACAGGTTTAGTTGTTGTTCAATGTTTATTTCCTTAACTTTAAAGATAAAAAGATAAACTTGACGCACATAAATTCATTCTCCTAGCCATTATGATGCACTGAGAGCGAGGGTGAAGTGCTGGGGGGAGAGAGGCAGCGAGGTACTCTCTCTCACCTCCCCCCCTCCCCTCTCCTTCATCCACCAAGGCGACACCAGTTTCCAGGTTAGAGAGTTGATGTAGTTTCAGGGAATAACTACTCAGAGAAGGGAAGTACTGTACTACCATTGTGATTCAACAAGACTTGAGGGAGATGTTCAGATCCCCCCCTCCTCCATCTTACCCCCTACCTCTCACACACACACGTCTCCAATTACTCCCTCCATGAACAGTACTCTTAAACATGACAATACCAAATACCACATTATAATCTAGGGTAAATAGGAATACCACGTGCCAGACTTCATCCTCCCAAACTAACACTCATCAACACAGTACAATAACACCTTACACTCACTTATTGGAATACTCATGGCTTCCCCTTCTCCCTGCCATCCCGCTGCAACTTTCCCGGTGATCTTTTGAAATAATAAAAATGGTGATGGTCGCTGTTGCTATGTAAAGTCTGAGATTGCTTTCAACATAATCCGTAGCTTTTCCTCTCTTCACTTCTCCTTTTAACAGAGTCTTCCATCACAATGACAGGTAAATTCTTCAGCTGTGACTGTCGCTCACCTTACGCCCCTCTTGTATCCACTCTCTTTGGGAAAATGAAATATAGAGTAATTATTGTTATGTCGTATTTTTCCATATAACACACACACACACAGGTATATATACAGTATATTTACGAACAGAAGATATGAATTACTTCGTTGAGTCATAAAGAACGACCCTGATGTTCTTGGTAGTGTTACTCATTCACTGTTACCCTCAGCTTAACATTAGTATGGGGAAGTGATGGTGGCGATCAGTGTACTTTATGTGGGTGTTGTTATTTGTTGTACAGTATAACAGTTGTTTAGTTCAAATATCTTTTTCTTTGTTCCTAGTGAGAGCAACGGTGGAGGTGAGCCGAGCAAGAGGCCGATAACAGAGGAGTCAGAAGAGACGGATCTGTCAAAGAAGAAAAAGAAAAAGATGGCGAGGAACCCGAGAAAGTCCTTTGATCCTCCCAACGACCCTTATGAGAAATGTGGCTGTAGGAACCCTAAGGTAGGTGATTCTCCTTCATAGAGGACGACTCTCATCTGCTGTGTTGATATGAAGTTTTACTTGATAATTCAAAACACGTCGAGGATATTGGTGTGGACAGGTTCTTATCCAATATGTCAGTGTGTGTGTTGTTTTGTGTATGAATCTTTGTGTCAGGAAATTACTGAGTGTTGTTCCCGGCCACTAGTGACCTTACCTCCAACATTTGCTTCTTTTCTGTGAGAGTAAATCTGCAGCGTCGTCGGCGGTGTTTGACTGTAGTATCATGAGCTCGGTCAGTGTCAGTGACTACCTCCTCACAGGGCAGAGTTTAACCCAAAAGTTAGGAAACATTTGTTAAAATTCCTTGAAAATCCTCTCGCCATCACCGCGAATATTAACTAGCCATTCCTGAGTATAGAACTGAGAGATTCAGACCGTGATAATTCGAAATAACTTTTGCCCAGCGACCCCACCTGTCTTATGGTGCTATTTGGTGCAGCAAGCTCACCATTCTTCCTCCAGTGTGGCTTATTAAAAGTGCTCAGTAAACTGTATCATGAAACACGCCAGTTACTGAGTGGAGCCACAATGCCTTTATATGAACGGAGAAATAATATCAGCGTGATCCACGACTGTGTTCGTGATGATAATCTTGACCAAGATTGTACTAGTTATGTTGTTAGATTTGGCCTGGGACTGCGTGTTGTATGAACTGAGAGTAAGATGATTTACAAAGAGAATCAGAGACAATCATTGAGTACAACTTGCAGGCTCCAGGGAGTATAATTTGTGATGACTCATTGTTGTTAAACTGATTAACAGATAGTAGAAGTATGTGAACTTAATTAATTATGTGATTTGGTTTTCCAAAGCGATCGACCTGAGGGAACTCAACGTTCAAAACAAATGGACCGGTAAGCTATTTCCTAGAAAACACAAACAAACCATTACTGCTCACATCTAGGCCAAGAATAACAACCATGAGAAAGATTATACTCGTCATACCATAACTTACTCACAGCCGTAATGAGATATCATCTAATACATTAAGATAACATATTAGTTATATGAGTAAAATGAACCAGAACACAATGTTATTTATGGTAGATAACGAAAATGTCGAGAAAGAATTATCCTACTAATATGGAAAGGGTCTTTTCCCAATACGAATTAAGGGGAGCCAAGCGACAAAAAGCGTTATATAAAGGTGTCTTTTACTGAACTAAATTAGTCCATCCACTTTAAGAACGAGTGTCCCTGTCTGCCAAGGGAATGCGCTGAGAAGACCCCTGAGCTGGTAAAGATCCTTTTGAACCTGCAGGATGGGTTCGTTCCCTGACAGTGGCGGATAGTGTAGCTGAATCTAGTCTTCCCTGAAAGGTTAAAAGCCCCCATACCACCACCAAGGTCGTGTTGGCTCACGGTGAAGTAAGTTCGCTTGGAGTGTCTTCATGGCAATGTACCTGAGATTGGCTAAATTTGCCGAGATGTTTTGTGTTTCCAAAGTACAGCAGGTTATTAGGAGTATCATTAAGACGTGACATTCATATTAGCAATAGAAAAACC
>NW_024732440.1:1454212-1478502 GCF_018991925.1 Homarus americanus | reverse complement strand
ATGTAGATTATCGACTTTTTGGGAGGTATTAACATGTTTTCCAAAGTAGATTATCATAGAAAACGGGAAATTTGTATCATAGAAAATGTGAAATATTTCTACTTTCTGGGAAAGTTGGTTATCTACTTATCATAGAAAACGGGAAATTTGTATCATAGAAAATGGGAAATATCTACTTTCCGGGAAAGTTGGTTATCTACTTTCCCGAAAAGTAGATTATCTACTTTTCGGGAAAGTAGACTTTCGACTTTTCGTGGAAGTAGATTATCGACTTTTTGGGAGATAACATATTTTCCAAAGCAGATTATAGAAAACGGGAAATTTGTGGTATGTGGAGGGAGGGAGGGGTGATATGTGGACGGAGGGAGGGGTGATGTCCAGTTCCGGATTTAGATCTGTGGAGGCCCATGGGCAGCCTCTTTGTGGAGGCCCCCCTCATTATAACTACCCAAGAGGGTGGGGTGGCGAGTGAAGGGAGCCTAAACATCTGGGAGTTCCGGGGGACGCTGTAAGCCCCCCGGGAAAATTTTGAAATTTGAACACTCCTTTGGAGAATTTTGAAGCCATATGCAGTTATATTGAGGAAATTAAAACATTGAGAAATTTTTAATTAACTGTATATTTATTGATAGTGTACAAATTCCCAACACACACACACAAACGTGAGACATGACTGGAGTCATTCATGTGGTTTCAAGTCGACCAGCCCTGATATAGCTACTACCGTACATGAGGAGGCCCCCAGATTGTGGAGGCCCCTGGGCAGCTGCCCACTTTGCCCACTCCTGAGTCCGGCCCTGATCACTACAGACAACAGACATCACTACAGCCAATAACAGACATCACTACAGCCAATAACAGACATCACTACAGACAACAACAGACATCACTGCAGACAACAACAGACATCACTACAGACAACAACAGACATCACTGCAGACAACAACAGACATCACTACAGACAACAACAGACATCACTACAGACAACAACAGACATCACTGCAGACAATAACAGACATCACTACAGACAACAGACATCACTACAGTCAACAACAAACATCATTACAGACAACAAACATCACTACAGACATCACTACAGACATCACTACAGACAACAACAGACTAACGTTAACCCCTCAGGTACAGTGATTTGTCATCGTACTCAAGGGGTTGTAAATACCATTACTACCACCATAACCACAATCTACAAGAATTCCCTCTACTCTCGCCATTAACCACAATCAACCAGAATTCCCTCTACACCGTCAAAATTTACTCTACCATAACCTACCACAGCAACATTTCACCTCTAGCCATCACCATAACCTCTGCTATTACATCTACCATTCACTATAAATGCTACCTTCTGAATCATAAACCATCATCATCGCTACTATTACCACCACCACAAGCCCGCATTTACACCACCACTACCATCACCACCACCACCACATAATATCACTGTAGCAGAAGCATCATAGTCAGGCTGGCCTGGTTGAGTGTGTGGTGGCAGCAGAGAACACGCTGTACATTAAGGTGGTGGGCAAAGAGCCTACGTATTCTGGTTAGGGCGACCATTACTGTCTCACTACTCGTCAGGCCTAACAAGAAGATATTCCACCTCTCCTCCAGGGGCCTGTCTAGAACACAGGCTTCTCGCGGTGCTTATGATTTGTCTCTTAAAACTGGGTCTTACCTCTGTCTGCTTTTATGGCGTTTATAGAGACAGAGAACCGTATTAGAGTGGTGTTGTATCTCGTGCCCTTAATTATGGTGAATTTTTAGGTATCTGCTGTTGTCATTTTGTTGTGTGTTGATGGTCTGGTTAGTACTCCACCTCATGTGTTACTTTACTGATACTTTACTATATGTTTATTTACCGTGACGATATTGTCTTCTTATCAAGTGGTGTCAGATGTTATTCATAGTGGCAGCTCCTCTTTTCAGGTGTGTATTTGCCACATTTCTTATCTCTCACTAACTAATTATTAAGCTGTTGTGAGTACATAAGAACATAAGAAAATAAGGAGTCTGCAATAGGCCGGTTGGCCTGTGCATGGCAGCTCCTGTCGAGAGTTACTACCACTCTCTATCATCCATGAATCTATCTAGCCTCCTTTTGAAACTTTCCAGAGTTCCCGCACTTACTACAAAGTTGCTAAGCTTGTTCCTCGTCCACCACCCTATTTGTGAACCAGTTTCTTCCTATCTCCTCCTAAACCTAAACTTATCCAACTTGAATCCGTTGCTCCGAGTCCTATCCTGCTCGGATATTATAAGAACTTTATCTATATCCCCTTTATTGATTCCTTTCACCCACTTAAATACTTCTATCATATCTCCCCGCACTCTTCGTCTTTCTAGGGAATGCAAGTTAAGTTTCTTTAACCTATCCTGATATGGAAGGTTTCTAAGTCCCGGAATCATTTTTGTCATTCTTCGCTGCACCGACTCTAGTGAATTTATATCCATTTTCTATAATAGGGGCACCAGAACTGAACCGTTAATGATGGTAACTGGGAGAGTTTTGTGTTCTTTGGTGCAGAGAGACGGTCAGTGTTCCCGTGCTGGCCAATGGTAACATACAGTACCAGGAGGACGTGGAGCGCTGCCTGGCCACTACTGGTGTTGACGGTGTTATGAGTGCAGAGGGGAACCTTCACAACCCGGCCATCTTCAAAGGCACTCATCCACCTGTCTGGGAAATGGCCCTTGAGTACCTCCAGTTGGCCATACGCTACCCCTGCCCAACAAGCTACGCCAGGGGACATGTCTTCAAGCTCCTTCATCACTGGTAAGTCCACACTTCAGAGTATTATGTAACCATAAGTATGTTTTATCTTCTCCTTTAGAAGATTCATCTATTTTTTTCATGTACTGTATGTCTACATGTTGAAGAGTCCTGTTATGAAAAGAAATTTAATCGTGTGAAGATCAAATTGTGCTTCAGTTTATAGAGAAAAAAAAATGTCATTTCGTAACAAAACCATTTTGGAGAAACGATTAGAGCAACATATATGTGAAGTGGAGAATAAATATTTTCACATATTCAACAGTTTGTGCATGAGTGAGAACTTTGACCTGCGGTACCGACTGTCCAAGACATCGTCGGCGGAGGAGATGGTGGTAGTGGTACAAAACCTCAAAGACCGGATGATGCCCTATTACACCGGTGAAAAACCCTGGAACCCGGAGCCGGATGGTGAACAAGCGCGTCTACCAATGGCCCCCTGGTTGTGTCAGCCCTATGTTCGTATTCCCCCTGAGGAACACCTGAAAAAGATTCATGAGAGTCAGCGCCGCGCCCAGGAAAAACAACAAATGCAGCAAGAGGAAGAACTGGCCAACACTGAAGACAGGTTTAGTTGTTGTTCAATGTTTATTTCCTTAACTTTAAAGATAAAAAGATAAACTTGACGCACATAAATTCATTCTCCTAGCCATTATGATGCACTGAGAGCGAGGGTGAAGTGCTGGGGGGAGAGAGGCAGCGAGGTACTCTCTCTCACCTCCCCCCCTCCCCTCTCCTTCATCCACCAAGGCGACACCAGTTTCCAGGTTAGAGAGTTGATGTAGTTTCAGGGAATAACTACTCAGAGAAGGGAAGTACTGTACTACCATTGTGATTCAACAAGACTTGAGGGAGATGTTCAGATCCCCCCCTCCTCCATCTTACCCCCTACCTCTCACACACACACGTCTCCAATTACTCCCTCCATGAACAGTACTCTTAAACATGACAATACCAAATACCACATTATAATCTAGGGTAAATAGGAATACCACGTGCCAGACTTCATCCTCCCAAACTAACACTCATCAACACAGTACAATAACACCTTACACTCACTTATTGGAATACTCATGGCTTCCCCTTCTCCCTGCCATCCCGCTGCAACTTTCCCGGTGATCTTTTGAAATAATAAAAATGGTGATGGTCGCTGTTGCTATGTAAAGTCTGAGATTGCTTTCAACATAATCCGTAGCTTTTCCTCTCTTCACTTCTCCTTTTAACAGAGTCTTCCATCACAATGACAGGTAAATTCTTCAGCTGTGACTGTCGCTCACCTTACGCCCCTCTTGTATCCACTCTCTTTGGGAAAATGAAATATAGAGTAATTATTGTTATGTCGTATTTTTCCATATAACACACACACACACAGGTATATATACAGTATATTTACGAACAGAAGATATGAATTACTTCGTTGAGTCATAAAGAACGACCCTGATGTTCTTGGTAGTGTTACTCATTCACTGTTACCCTCAGCTTAACATTAGTATGGGGAAGTGATGGTGGCGATCAGTGTACTTTATGTGGGTGTTGTTATTTGTTGTACAGTATAACAGTTGTTTAGTTCAAATATCTTTTTCTTTGTTCCTAGTGAGAGCAACGGTGGAGGTGAGCCGAGCAAGAGGCCGATAACAGAGGAGTCAGAAGAGACGGATCTGTCAAAGAAGAAAAAGAAAAAGATGGCGAGGAACCCGAGAAAGTCCTTTGATCCTCCCAACGACCCTTATGAGAAATGTGGCTGTAGGAACCCTAAGGTAGGTGATTCTCCTTCATAGAGGACGACTCTCATCTGCTGTGTTGATATGAAGTTTTACTTGATAATTCAAAACACGTCGAGGATATTGGTGTGGACAGGTTCTTATCCAATATGTCAGTGTGTGTGTTGTTTTGTGTATGAATCTTTGTGTCAGGAAATTACTGAGTGTTGTTCCCGGCCACTAGTGACCTTACCTCCAACATTTGCTTCTTTTCTGTGAGAGTAAATCTGCAGCGTCGTCGGCGGTGTTTGACTGTAGTATCATGAGCTCGGTCAGTGTCAGTGACTACCTCCTCACAGGGCAGAGTTTAACCCAAAAGTTAGGAAACATTTGTTAAAATTCCTTGAAAATCCTCTCGCCATCACCGCGAATATTAACTAGCCATTCCTGAGTATAGAACTGAGAGATTCAGACCGTGATAATTCGAAATAACTTTTGCCCAGCGACCCCACCTGTCTTATGGTGCTATTTGGTGCAGCAAGCTCACCATTCTTCCTCCAGTGTGGCTTATTAAAAGTGCTCAGTAAACTGTATCATGAAACACGCCAGTTACTGAGTGGAGCCACAATGCCTTTATATGAACGGAGAAATAATATCAGCGTGATCCACGACTGTGTTCGTGATGATAATCTTGACCAAGATTGTACTAGTTATGTTGTTAGATTTGGCCTGGGACTGCGTGTTGTATGAACTGAGAGTAAGATGATTTACAAAGAGAATCAGAGACAATCATTGAGTACAACTTGCAGGCTCCAGGGAGTATAATTTGTGATGACTCATTGTTGTTAAACTGATTAACAGATAGTAGAAGTATGTGAACTTAATTAATTATGTGATTTGGTTTTCCAAAGCGATCGACCTGAGGGAACTCAACGTTCAAAACAAATGGACCGGTAAGCTATTTCCTAGAAAACACAAACAAACCATTACTGCTCACATCTAGGCCAAGAATAACAACCATGAGAAAGATTATACTCGTCATACCATAACTTACTCACAGCCGTAATGAGATATCATCTAATACATTAAGATAACATATTAGTTATATGAGTAAAATGAACCAGAACACAATGTTATTTATGGTAGATAACGAAAATGTCGAGAAAGAATTATCCTACTAATATGGAAAGGGTCTTTTCCCAATACGAATTAAGGGGAGCCAAGCGACAAAAAGCGTTATATAAAGGTGTCTTTTACTGAACTAAATTAGTCCATCCACTTTAAGAACGAGTGTCCCTGTCTGCCAAGGGAATGCGCTGAGAAGACCCCTGAGCTGGTAAAGATCCTTTTGAACCTGCAGGATGGGTTCGTTCCCTGACAGTGGCGGATAGTGTAGCTGAATCTAGTCTTCCCTGAAAGGTTAAAAGCCCCCATACCACCACCAAGGTCGTGTTGGCTCACGGTGAAGTAAGTTCGCTTGGAGTGTCTTCATGGCAATGTACCTGAGATTGGCTAAATTTGCCGAGATGTTTTGTGTTTCCAAAGTACAGCAGGTTATTAGGAGTATCATTAAGACGTGACATTCATATAAGCAATAGAAAAACCTTCAACACTCGACCCTTCTCCCACCTTTTCTACTCAAAATTCGGGTGGGTGATCTCCGACCCTTTGAGGTTACTGGCGTGGACTAGACTGGTGCGCTGCGTGCCCTGAATAATGCTCAGCCCGCCAAGGTGTACGATGTGTTATTTACTTGTGGCTTGACCAGGGCGGCACATGTGGGGCTCACCCTCAATGTGTCAACCACGACCTTCCAAACTGAATTAAAGCGAATCACTACTAGAAGGTCACTATATAACATAATATCTAACTGACTAAGGAAATAACTTCAAATTCAAAACAAACCTACCACAGGGGGTGTTTGGATGTGTGTGATGGTGGGGAGGGAGTGGTGCTGTGTGTGGTGGGAGGCCGGTGTGTGGATGGTGGGGAGGCCGTGTGCGATGGTGGGGATCGGTGTGTGATGGTGGGAGGTCCCGGTGTGTGATGGTGGGGAGGCTGGTGTGCGATGGTGGGGGAGGTCGGTGTGTGTGCGGTGGGGAGGGCCGGTGTGTGATGGTGGGAGGACCGGTGTGTGGTGGGTGGGGGAGGCCGGTGTGTGGTGGGGAGGGCCGGTGTGTGATGAGTAGGGAGAGCCGGTGTGTGATGGTGGGGAGAATCAGTGTGATGGTGGGTTGTGATGGTGGGGAGGCCGGTGTGTGATGGTGGGGTAGGGCCGGTGTGTGATGGTGGGGGAGGGCCGGTGTGCGATGGGTGGGGAGGCCGGTGTGTGATGGTGGGGGAGAGCCGGGTGTGTGATGGTGGGGAGGGCCGGTGTGTGATGGTGGGGGAGGCCGGTGTGTGATGGTGGGGGAGGGCCGGTGTGTGATGGTGGAGTAGGGTCGGTGTGTGATGGTGGGGAGGGCCGGTGTGTGATGGTGGGGAGAATCAGTGTGATGGTGGGTGTGTGATGGTGGGGAGAGGGCCGGTGTGATGGTGGGGGGAGGGCCGGTGTGTGATGGTGGGGAGAACCGGTGTGATGGTGGGGAGGGGTCGTGTGTGATGGTGGGGAGGTGGCCGGTGTGTGATGGAGGGAGGGCCGGTGTGTGATGGTGTGGTAGGGGGTGTGTGATGGTGGGGGAGGGCGGGTGTGTGATGGTGGAGGAGGACCGGTGTGTGATGGTGGGGGAGGACCGATTACTCGAACGTCAAGACAAGGGGTAGAAAAAACTTTGAGGCAACGGTATACATACAGTATGTGTAGAAAAAATGATTCTGTTTATGTCTGTAAATTTAGGAACCCCATGTTTATAAATCCACAACAAAACACATTAATCTATCGAAGTGCAGTGCAAGTAATATGAACATATAGCATTGAATCATATGGTGTAACTGTTAAAAAATTCTATAATAGAATGAACTGAGTATGATTCAGGAAGCTAGTGTGTAGTATGTTAATGTCAGTGTGTTTTTGTGTTCCAGGGCGGGCGTTGTGTTCACGGGCTGTGTCGCGCCTGCTGTAGGGTCAAATGTTACAACGAGGGGCTCGACTGTCCCGGCCACCGTATTCTCGTGAAGACCAAGCGAGAGAAAGCAGCCATATACTACGCTCAACAGGAGAAGCTGAAGCAGGAGGAACAGCAAGGGAAGGAAGGGGAAGAAGGGCAGGTGAAAGAGCAGTCAGAGGTGGATAAGGTGCAGCCTGAACTTGAAGTGTCCAAAGAAGAAGTAACTCCAGTGCAAGCTGCCACTTACCCCCAAACTCTGAAACACTCGGTTAAAACTAACGGAGAGGAAGATGAAAAGAATAAAGCAAACGATGATGAAGGAAACATTATTGAAGAAAATAGCAATGGGTGTTCCTCCTTGTGTGATGAGATGACCAAAGGTATTCAGGAAAAGCTCCAGCGTTACAACTTTCCTCAGGACAACACTTCTCAAGAAAACTGGAAACATAAAGCGAATTCCGCAACTTGACATTATTTTTTTCCACATTGCTTCTCTGTGTACATGTATATTTTTCAAGGAATAAAAATGGTTTAATATCTCTCTTGTTTTGATTCCATTCCATGACTGTTTCAGCGATCTAATTCGTAAGTTGTGTCATTAAGCTTGCCTGAATTAGCCCTAACATAAATAACATATATATACCCAGGGACTCACTATCATGAGCACCGCCTCCTACGACAAGTTGAACCTGCTATAACAAACTCCTTCACAAGTCTCACACCCTCAGCCTCTTAAGCACATCAACTAGATTGGATTCATAAAGACTAAAATTACACTAACCAGACTTTCTGCAACAATAACTTCACTTTCTGCAACAATAACTTCACTTTCTGCAACACTAAACTCACTTTCTGCTCCGTTAACCTCGCTTTCACTCCACTAAACTCACTTTCTGCAACAGTAAACTCACTTTCTGCAACAGTAATCTCACTTTCTGCTCCACTAACCTTACTGTCTGCTGAACAACTGACTGGCAGTGAGTCGGTGGGTGATGCAGCGAACTGATTCAGGTGAACGGAATCCTCAGGTCACGAACTTCCACTGGAGAGACGAGAGTTAAAATCCATTTTATACAAGGACTGAACTGAACTTTGACCTTCCTAGCATTTGTTTTTATAATACTTAGGGTCATTCAAGGACTCTGGCTATTACAGTATCTCTGAAACGTAGAAAGCTGTGTATAATGTGATTGAATCCAGCTTAAACTAACCCTGTGGTGTAGAATAAGACTAGAGATGGAAAATTGATAATAATTATAATAATAATAATGGCCTTGTGCAAGATTGGGGATTAAACAGCGAGGTTGTTAGTATCCTGCTGGTGTGTGATATAAGCCATCACCAGGGTCTCTCTCTCTCTCTCTCTCCTTATTCAGTCGTGGTTTGTAGTTTAAGCCATTGACCTGTCCACACGAGTAATATTAAATGCTGCCGCAATAAAATCCTTAACCAAGGAAATATGACCCAGAACAACTGAACATATATCAAAGGGAATAAAACAAAGGAACATCGGCCAGGACAATATTACTGGAACAATAAAACCACAAATTATTAAACCAGTATGAATAGAATCCTGCGAGTATATTAGCATTAGTAATAACAATGGTATATAAGGCAACAGTCAAGTCTCTATATACTAACAGTGTGTGTGTGTGTGTGTGTGCGTCTGAGTCCTCAAACCATGACACAACTTATACACAGGACGTCTCTACACATCCAATAACTCGGATCTAACTAATAACTTTGCCGCCTACATTTCACTCCTCACAGATAAACCGTGAAATGTAGCATCAGAAACATTTGCAAACAACTCGAGGCTTTTTCTATTTTCCAAGTGAATTACCAAACTAAATTGCCACTTCAACACTTGTCTGCAAACACGTCAGTATATCACCTCCACTATGACAGATAAAAAGATCTCTTACCCATTGAAAAAAACACATTATATCATCATGTGTATATCGTCAGAGGCAGAGGAAAGTCAGATGAGAAACTATATTGTTGAGCTATAAATTACAGAATGATTTATCTTAAAAATCACAGCAAAAATTATATGTGGGAGACAATATTAAGTTTAAATGAAAGACTAAATGCATAAAGAAGCGTAAAAGAAGCGAGAACTCATGACACAACTCCACAAACACCCAAGATTTCCACACAAACAAACGCACTTACACATACATTAACACTCATAAGTACCTCCCACACACAAACCCACAAACAAGGTCTTCCTAAACACAAACCCACAACCAAAATCTTTGGGTTAGTATTGGTATTGATGAACCACTTGAGAAGACTCCAGCAGATCTCTCACGGACCAGAAGTACAACAGATATTTTTTATTCTTTAATTCTTCTTCTTCTTGTTTCGCTTTCGTGAATTCATCTGAAAAAGAGAGAGAGAATCAGAAATAAATCACAGTGAAGGATGATGAAAGCAAACTTATGTAGTATTCATTCTACATCTGTTCTAGGCATGCAGACACACAAAGCCTTCCACTAAGAACATTCCTTAACATGATAGACAGACAGATCATTGGGGTTGCGCAAGAGGCTCTACCATGTTGTATTCCCCACCATTACACTTATTTACAACCATATTCCTCCACATCTACCCAATACCAACCAGCCTTATGAAACAGTGAATCTCATGTATAAATGCGAGTTAAATTTGTTGTGTTATTTCAGTTAATTAGATATTACCATCAAACTCATCTTGCTATATTATACAACTAAATAAAAGATAAAGGCTGAGAATGACTAACTACCCAGGACACTAACTACAGTATAACAGTAATTACATCAGAATTAGTAATCAGGTTCTCAACGAGGCTTATACACTCAATATTTTACAATACAGCCAGTGAACTTAATGGCTATGACTGGCATAGAAATTATATTAATAGAAAATAGATATAATACAAATAATCCGTATTGATACAACTTTATGACTATTTACCTGATATGAGCCAGGTGAGGCCCAGCCACCAGGACGCGTTACTCAAATGTATTCATAACTAAAATAAACCGCACTGTTGATATAAATCTTTGTCTCGGTTTTCATTTTTTACAGAACTGCACAAACATTGCTCTAGTGTTATGTTATGTTATGTTATTGTGTTACCCGCATGGACGACAGTTGACTACCAAAGCAGCTACTTTACAGTCACCTAACGAATAGGAAACGTAACGCCGGCGGGCACCGGAAAGGGTATAAGGATAGTCTTAAGACAAACCTGAAAAAGTGCCAAATCGACTCCCTCACCTGGGAGACCATTACTCCACACTGTAACGCTTGGAGGAGCATCACACGAAAAGGTGTCAAAACTTACGAGTTAGCCCTACTGTAAACTCAGGCAGACAAGAGCCAACGCCGGGAAGACGCTGCTGCCACCCCTCCCGTATTAGGTGGAGCCATCCACATGTGCAACGTTTGTGATCGACCCTGCCGGTCCCATGTCGGCCTCTTTCGTCACCTTGAAACTCACCAACCTAGGTGACATCCTCATTAACTCATATCATTGTATCATAGCTGGATGATAGTCAAACTCGATTCTGAGTGACAGCAAAGTAGTAGTGTGTTGTGTTGTGTTTGGATACGTTTAGTTAGGTGAAAATTAATGTCAGTAGATTCAGTTTTCCTTCATCACGGACAGTTAGGTCCAAGTTTAATAATTTTACTATATTTGGGTTGCGTTAGGTCAAGTCAGGTTATGTAAAGACTCAGTGTCTGAGCCATTGTTCTTTGACTACCCTGTAAAATCTGGACCATAGTTCAGAAGTACTTGCATCACTATCCCAGTATAAGTCTACGGTAAATAATATTCACATTTCGAATATTTGCTAAAATCCTTACAAATGTTGCTAGCAAAGTGGACAGAAATAGCCTAATAGAGTTGCTTTACCTCTGTATTGATGTTGATGCACATGTGGCGAATGAATGGATAGTAGTCTTGTAACCATGGAGCTGATTGGTGGACTAGTTGGACATCAGGAGATGGGGGTTGGGTGGGTCCCTGCTCCAGAGGTAATGCGAACACTCTTTCACTCGCCCTCCTCTTTATACATACTGTAGAAGAAGAATATCATTAAATTAAACTACAATATACACAAAAATATGATCATACATGCTAGGTTACACAGAATAAATCTTTTAGAGTGAAAAAAAGAGAAAATTTATGACATGAAAATATTAGGAGGGTCAGTGTAGAATTAAAGTATGTAAGAGTGAAGGAATGAATGGACACTGAAGTAACAATGAATAACTCATGATCATCATCGTCAATATGGTATATGAATATCACCACCAAATTATAAAAGATTATGACTAGTCGACGGCAGAGATTTCTTTATTAGTGTAACTTTTTCTTATAGTTATATGGGGCACAGAAGGCGCTATAGGGCTCAAAGAAAGTGGAAACAACAGAAGGAGAACGAGAGAACGAGAACAAGAACAGAAATAACTTCAATATCTCACGTGTGGTCATCTGGAGGTGAAAAAGTGTGTAACAAGAGAACAGGGTGTCTTCTCCAAGTATTGTCTCATGTTAATTAAAAAGTTGACGGTTTTTCGTTATGTGTAGCATAAAATGACTCTTCTGCACTGCACTTTCGCTTCTGGACTGGTGACCGAAGACCTGCAGAGTCTCCGGTAGTTGGGGATGTTTGTAGGGCAACCAAGTATTAATTATCAAGTTTTAGCAAAGTTTGTGGTGAGTCAGATGGCTGCCAGGTGTCTGTGTTGTTACGTTAATTGAGGAAAGTTATTTTTCAAGGTGTATCTAACAAAGGGGATTCTTGTAGATTCACGTAGATGAGGACGACAAACCCAAGGTCACCGGTGCGCATTGTCAGCGCACTTACCACTTAAGACGCATAAGTTACTTGAAGGGGTACACTTTACAGTTTATTATTATACGGAGAACTGGGAGGAACAATTACAGTTATACGGATCCTGTTCTTGCAGACATAGAATCATATATGAGCCAGCGGGGCCACGGAGTATGATATAGGTGCCAGGTGGAGAGCGTGGAGGTCATGAGCTGAGAGCGGAGTAAATGACTCCCACAAACATGTTACCAGAGAAATTTCTTGAAACTCCACAGCCTGAGAGAATGTCTCAGGTGAAGTGCTCTCTGGAACCATTCAGTTTCTGCCGAGACTTCATCTTCAAATTTAATATGCTGCATATGCAGCATATTAAATTTGAATATGCTGCTGACAACATCAGCTGAATAAACCCATGGCCAGTAATAATGTGAAGAGGAAAGAGAAGAGGGCAGGACATTCTGTGACCGTAGAATGGTCTCATCCATCCACTTACTTTAATAAGAAAAACTGACCTTCGCAAGAATTCCTTTTCAGAGGCGATGTGACCGACGGCACAGCTGAATTAAGTCTTCTGCAGAAGCAGGAAGGTGGAGGACGTCCTGTATTCACTGTCAGTAATTCCTCGGTATTGAGTGGGCGGGTTAGCTATTTTACGAGTCCTTTAAACATTTCAATCGTCCCTGTAGAGTAAAAACACATATAATACGTCTACGGAATTTAAGAGTTTGAGAGTTATGAAGGTGGGTCCTGAACTTACTGTAAAATTATCACAAAACAGAATTCATAGGAAAGCATAATGTGTCAGTTGACCTTAGATAATAGACAAGGAAAAAGAAACCATATAGGTGGTGAATTAGTGAAATCTTACATCACTTCGGTCGATCTAAACTACAGAAAATGGCGACTCGTTAGTGGGAACAATTAACACACATAAGACGAGAACCCATGAACTAATTAGTCAATAGTGGATTAATGTTATAATTTTGACTTGATATATCATTGATTCTCTGTAAACTGTAGGTAATTTATGATGCAATTTTTGAGTTAGGTGTTTTAATAGGAATGGTATATTATTGATGTTGTCTATATTAAAAATAAATAAATCCTGAGATCTTGTTTCAACAATATCCAAACCTCAATACCTCACAGGATACTATGTGGGATATGGTAATCTTAGAAGGTTACATATCAGTATAAAAATGCATTAAAGGATCATTAAGGACATTATATGGTTTACCACATGATTAAATACTTTATCTCAATGTTTACCTGGTGCAGATATACTTCATAAGGCTGTTGCGGTTATGAAACAGGGATACTGACAATCACTTTAATATATCCCTGATGAGGAAATAAATGAAATAATAGATAGAAAATTTTGAGACAGCTTAAAAATGTGGAAATGACTCACTATCACTATTTTAATTACACAGGTAAAGTACAATATACCTGCCTAACCTGTGTGCTGTTACCTGTTGTAGTATTAATGAAGAATTATAACCCTGTTTATACTATATTTCTCGCTTCTTCTTTTTATCATTGGGAATCTTACTATATAAACTAATTTCTTACAGACTAAAAATACATAAATCGCGATCAGATGGGATGATGAAAATATTCCCTTTATAATAAGATTCAAGTTGTGTTTAGGATTATAATTCTCATTAAAGTTAGTTATGATTAGATGCTACGTTCAACCACAACGAGATCACTAACACACATTCTGTATACTCAGCAGATTAAATCAACACAAGCCATCCCCCGTGATATAGGTTGAGTTTCTCCCCCACCCCCCACCCCTCAACATTAAGAAATACTCGCTGGCCTTCTCTATATTCCGGGGGCACCATTCCACGTCGATTCTGGGCCTGTTGTGAGTTTAATATTTCCTGAGCAAGTTGTGGGGAAGCAGACCTTACTAGCGAGTCTGTTGGGGGGGGGAGGGGCACCACACGTCCACCGCCCCCATACTCAGACGAGTTTGAACATTTCCTCATGTCTATATTTACTTTATTCATCCACGGAACACTTTTTTTTTACGATTATTCGATGAAAAATATAGAAAACCAGACCTTTTCATTCATTTTTGTTCACAAAATAAGTAAAACAAATTATTTTAATCTAAATATATATATATATACCTGTAGAGTAAATACTCTAGAACTTGTAGCCGGCGCGTTAAAATGGTTTTATTTCTAGACACGCAAGTGGCCAGCTCTATAATGTGTTAGGTAAAATAGTGTTAGTGCAGGATAGCATGACGCAACTTTTTAAAAGTCTCGGTGCGGGTATGTTAAAAGTCTTTTAATATGAAAACTAACTCCTTTTAGCCTCGAGGTAAATTGAGAAAATACAAAATTCAGTAAAAAAAAATACATACAGAGACATTTATACTTTAACAAACTGTACCGGAGTTTACGGATTACCAAAAAATAAGAATAGTCAACTTTACAATATTATCTAAAAAAAAGTATTGCAAAGTTTTAAGCTGCCTGCAAAGTTCCTACAAGTATAAAAAACATATTTAAATTCATTCTGTCAAAAGTTCACTTATTTTCCAAGTAGCACAATTCTCATCTATATCTTGTAGTCGCCAGGGCCTTTCCGCCTCCTCAGACTAAAATTTTACAACATTTTTACCAACATTTACAACAAATTTACAAACTTTTATTTACATTTTAATTAAGGTTACTACAAATTCAAAAATGTTAATAATAATTCCAATGATAAGATGCAGCCGTTGGTCTGTCTGGGATGGGGGTGGGGAAGGAGGGGGGGGGGAACACAAGAGAAACAGTTTACGTGCAGCAGACTAACATTTCTATTGACATAAACAGGATAAACAGACACAACACAGGATAAACAGAGATACAGCACAGGATAAACAGAGATACAGCACAGGATAAACAGAGATACAACACAGGATAAACAGAGATAAGGTAAAGGTGAGAATGACAAGAGGTAACACAAAACAAAAACAAACTCATGATACTAACAGCTGAGGAAGAACAAAGGATTACCTGTGCTGGAATACAATAGTGAATGAGACACAACAAGTAGAGACAAGAGCATAAATACAACAAAGGATTAACCCAGGAATTGAGACACAGAGGAGGATTATACAACACTGGAGAGGTGGAGACGTAACAAAGGTGTAAGAGTAATGAGAGATGTGAGAGAGCTGAGGTGTTTAGATACTGAGGAGGAGGAGGTATAAGATCCAGCACAGCAGAAGGGAGAGGTCTCAATGTAACAGCTAGTGTGATGTGTGAGGTGTAGGTGAGCGAGCAACAGCAGCAGCAGCAGCCTCACCGCCACACCAGCCAACCCACCTTTAACTTGGAGCTCTGCCAAGGCGAGGGGGCGGCTGGGGGCGTGGGTTTATGTGTGGGAGGGGTGTGCGCGAGGGAGGGGTGGATGAGGTAGGGATGGAAACAAGTGAAGGAGGATGGGTAGGTTGGAGACAAGAGACCGAAGTCACTCTGGGAATCGGATGTAATAGAATGGATTGTGTGAACTTGGGTAAATCCACTTTAAGACCATTGGAATAAGGAGGTGGGTATTTAGCTAGGATGAACAGTGGGCAGCTAGGAGTGTAAGTGTGGCTCTGGTACACCGTACACGAGACTTACGTGAGAAGAATATTCCATAAAAATAACTGAGCGTTTGAGGCAGATGTAACAGTGTAGAATAGAGTAATAAGTCAACGGTAGATTCGACAGAATTAAATACACACAAAAAAACATACTTACTGATACCATAACAACTGGGTACATAGAATAACTCTTTTCTAAACGAATATTTAAAAGTCTGAATATGGAGGAAAGCAACCAAGAATAAGATTAAGGAAAAAGGACATTGGGTAATATAGAGAAAAACTTGTCAAATCGGGAAGTAATTAAAAGACGGAAAGGTGAAGGTAGTGGCAGACGAGGAAGGTGTTAAGTAGATGCTTAGGGAGGCAAAAATTATCAGGTAAAAATTATTCCTATATGTGCGGGAAACTTGGAAAATGTTCACGTTAGTATGCGATCAATACTATATACTAGGATGTACGGATTATTAGAGTGTCGTGGTTGATATTGGAAATGGATACAGTTGTTAAAATGTTGTTAGAAAGTAGACTGGATAAAATAACTAGAGACTGAGGATTAATAGATTGTTATGAAAGACTTGTGTTGTAGGATGTTATCGATGGTAAGGGGTGAATGATGTACGCGGGAGGCAAACTGATGTCAAATAATTATATGTGATCTATGTTGGAGGGGATGGGAGGCCAAACATTACTTGTGATATATGTTGGAGGGAAACTGATACCGAAACATTATATATGATCTATGTTGGAGGGGACGGGAGGTTAAACATTACTTGTAATGTATGTTGGAGATGAACTGATGTCAGACGTAATAAATAATACTTGGGGTAAAATGATGTCAAACACTGCGAGATATGGTGGAGGTGATCTGATGTCAGGTGTATGGTATATGCTTGAGATAAACATATATTAAATGGGAACTTACATATTCACTAGATAGTTAACTGTGAATGAAAACAAAACATTTACTAGACAGTGTTCTGGTAAGCGAGTGTTGGTAGAGAACTGGGCCGAGTTTAGAGGAGTTCCTGAAGAAATTTCGCAGCTGTCGACGTCTTTGTCTTGCAGAGACGACGATGCGATTGAGTTACGGTTAGAGCGTTGAAGAGGTTAGACTCTCAGTGTGCATGAGACTCTTAGTAGTACAGTACAGCGCAGTGTATAGGACTGTATGGCAGATAGTGTCTTAAAAGGGAACGATATGGAGGTAAGATTGGGAGGCCTGAAGGACGAATTCATGGTGTTTTGGAGAGGAAGTTGGTATGGCTGACTATGAATGGTTTACTGAGATTAGTGGATTATATGATAGTGAAAGAGTTATAGAAATTGGTGAAAGATAGAATGAGGTAAACTTAAGATACTGTGTGGAGATTATGAGCTGTTCTTTTCTACAAACACCAGAAGAAAAAATGTTCTCTTCGCTGAGTTCTGTTGTAACTTGGTATCATACTCTCGATTTTAATTCCAATATTCATAAACTAACTCTGATGTATTGGGCATATTGGGAAAAAATATATAATCTCTATATAAAGAGTATAATAAAAAAAGAATAAGTACACACTTAGTAATATCTAATTATTAATCGTTAAAAAGTTACATTATTTCGTTTTAATCACTACACAATTCTACGATATGTTACGTAAGACACAGGTTATTTGCTATATTTAATTTTTACGACAACAAGGACATACTGGACAAAGATCACATCGCTCTGCTCTTTGGCGCGAACTTTGAATTCAGGTAACTCGAACAATGATTATCGAATGCCAAGGATGTGTTTGGAAGATACAACTCTGTTACATCTTCTTGAACAATAACAACCAGTAAAAAAAAACCTCACGTTCGTAAAATCAACTTAACGGGAGTCTTACGTGTCCTGTCTCGCCGCACTTATCGTTTACATAACAAAATAAACGTAAAATCTTATACAGAAGTTCCAATTAACTTTTCCTGGTAATTAGAACACCAAAAGTAACCTGTGTTTACCGAGACCATATACTGTGATCCGTTCCTACTCAAAATAAACATAATTCAGTGAGTGTTTCAATCTCGTCTGTGTGTTTAGTACTCGGGGTCAATGACAGACTTGCTGGTTTTTCCGCGATGTCGAGTACTAAAACTTGAGTACTTTTTTTCCAGCTACCAATGTACTCGAGACCACCTAACAGAATATCCATAAACGGCGATAATAGTGATAAGGGAACCGAGGATGCGTAGGATGCGTGTGCGGGGGACGCCATAGGAACTTAAAGGCCATAGTTACTCACGCTGAGGGAAGAGGCATACGACTTGTGATGACAATATAAACAAACCCGCCCGACTCTCCGTGAGGGTGTATAGGTAGGTGTGAGTGAGTGTGTGTGTGTGTGTGTGTGTGTGTGTGTGTCCACCTCCACCAACACCACCAGTTCTCCCTCACTAAACGAACAAAAGTACTGTGAGCAACAAGATCATACCCAACATCAGAAGGTACAGCCAACACCGTCGCAACCACTAAATAAATTAACCAACTCTGAACTAAGACCACCACTATACCCTCTCCGAGCCTACCATTATCATAACCACCAAACCTCTTTCATTATTATCTACTTGGGGATAAAGGAGGGAGCGACGTCGACTCTTAACTCATTGGTGAACTGTTGTAACTTAAGAGAGAGAGAATTTATACTTTACAAAACTTGTTTTCTCTTCTCTAATTTCTGGAACTTGTCAATCATTTATCGCCATAACTGTTGCTGAAGGCATCTGTATAGTGTAAGTTATATTCAGAGTTTAATGATTTTTTTTTGGATGTGCTGCTTAGTGTGTTTAGTCAGGTGAGCTCATTAAGAGGTACGACGTCTCATTACATGGTGCCAGCATTTTTTAAAGGGCCAGACACTACCAGCCCCCCCAGCCGGTTGTCTGGCTCAGGATGTGTCTGAGAACGCTCGGAATTATTCTAACACATAGCACAACTATTTCCTGCATCGTAAATACTCTAGAATTATATTAAATGTCATCTTTACTGTTTGAGTTAAATGTAACGCCTGAGCTAAGAGAATAAATTGAAGTTATCTGAGAGCAAGATGTGTTGGGATAATGTTACTATTTTTTTGTATAGTTACTGCTTAGTGGCCTTGAGGTTTGCTCCGTTTTCTATAACTGGGCGTGGCTGGTCTCTGGTCTGTGTAGTGACTCTCCACCTGCACTGTAGCGTCTGGCTGAGGGATCACTGTCGCTGGAACTCACTTTTACATATCATGACACATCCTCGAACGCTCTTACTAGTTATCATGTTACAATGGAATTCTTGTTGCACAACACTGAATTAGCATTAAGATCGTCTGCCACCAGTGTAAGCCAGTGTTGTTGGATGAACTTTTTAACACTTGTAAGAAACAGCATAAGTTTTATCCGAGTTTATTATCTGTGTTATAAACCCCAACACATCTTCTCTACCACCCCATCCCTGCATCTCTTCAATATCCCTTATCCATATATTTAATCATTCTCCTTTCATCTCGCCTCGCCTGTCCCATCCTGTTTCCATCTCCTTATTCCCCACTCCAGCTAAAATTCACTCTCCACTAACCCCATTTCCCCCCGTCAAATCTTCCTCTCACACCAATATCACCACTCATTACGTATCCTCTATTCCTCCTCTTCCTCCCTCTTTTCCTTTCCCATTTTCCTCCAATTCTTCCTCATCTTTTATTGAAATATTATTAACCCATTCCTACTCTATGCCCTACTTCACCCCACCTACACCAAGGCGGTTGTTATTTTCACCACCTCAGGTTCCTCCAATAAAGTCATCACTCGTTCCTCTTGCCTTACAATCTCCTGCAGTGACAACAACCTTCAACAGTTTCGGTTCTTTCCCAGATATTCTGTTTCTTCGTTCTATTATTTATATTTGTTTGTCTATTCTTCCTTCGCCTTTACTCTCTCCTTCGTTTCTGCTACATTTCTGTTTTTTATACATAATTTTATTTATATCTTATTTATTCTTACGTTTCTGCTCCACTTCTTTTATTTTCCTGATTCTTCTTCCTTTCTTCTTTCAATTTTGCCAACTCTTCCTTCTCTTCTCTCTCTTCCACCTCCACTTTTCCTTCATTACCCATTCATCCTTCACCTCCTCTCCATCTCTCATATCTTTTTCATCATTATCCTTATTATCTTACTGTGCACTTTTCTCCAATTTCATTTCCATATTCTCTAACTCTCTCTACATCTCATTCGCCACCAACTGTCCTTCCATTTTTAATCTTTGCCTTTTCATTCCTTCCCCGGTTCATCCACTACTATCCCTCTCTCCCTTCCCTCCCTCATTCCTCCTTATTCACTTCTTTTACTTTCACTTCCATCTCCATATTTATCATCCACACTGGAGTAAGGTTAATACAATCACTGCATATATAAGTATTACTACATTATGACTACATAATGTTCACTAACTTTGTATGTATCACCAGCTTACCAGGTTCACACTACAGGGACTAAACACGAAGAACAAGTTAGTCATGAGTCTCCTACAAACGGCATTAATTTGGAATGATGTGATTTTTCCAATGTTTTTAGTGTAAATTCGATAAACGTGTACAGCTACTATTTTTCCCCCCCGTGGGCGTGTGGAATACAACACTCGCTTCCTTTCCTTAAAGTTGTTGGTTTGTGTACCTCTAGTGCACCCATCTGTGAAAGGGTACCTAACTTAACGGTTGGGAAGGCTAGGGTGCAGTGCCGACCAGAAGCGTCCTCGAGTAAGAAAAATTTAGCTTTCAGTGGGACGTATCCTTAATGGGTCGTCAGGCGTGTGGGAACTACTTTATTTTTTAACTTGTTACCTTTACTTTATTTTACTCTCCATCACTGATCGGCTCGTTAGCATCGAGGTGGTCAGATTTTACTAGCAAGAGCCCTCAGGTATATTGATTATCTGGTACGGTTGGTCTGTTTGTTGATCTCGTTGTCTGTACTGAGGGGGATGCCAGATATCATTCTTAAAAAAAGTATACTTGGAATAATCTAATGATATGTCGAGATAGAGCAGGGTTCATTCGACTACACTAAAGCTTTCCTGGTAGATTTAATTGAACATTTAAAGACATTTTGCGAATGATGTCTTTCACTTTAAGGTTTCTTAACCTTCCCAGGATCTAACAAGGACTAAGGTGATGGTCATTTCATGGTTTTATACTCCTATTTACACATCTTAAATCTTGACACTACGACAATTTATTCCACTTGAAAGAATAACTCCCATTTCTTGCCAACGACCCTTTATATGGGCGAAATAAACCATTACCAATAAAAAAAATATATATACCGAGTCTCTATTTATAGGTTTATTTAATTAAATTTTGTGTATCTGTTGCCTTCCACAATTATGAATGCTTATTTACGAGAATTCCACAGCTAATTTGCCACAGTCGACACTTAGTCACGCGTTGATCAACCTCGATAAAATGTCAGGGTCAAAAGAGAGAGGTGAATCGCGCAATGCAAACTGATCTTTAATTCCTTATGAAATTTTCCCCCGGTCTTAAAGTCAATGGCAATCAAGGCTTTAACCCAAAATAACTGTTCAGCTGATTATTATATCGCAAACCTTAACACTTGCTGACCTCGCCACACACGAGGGTGGAGTGCCGACAAATAAATATATAAATAAATAAATAAACCATAATATATTCATTTAGTAATTTGACCACACTATAAGGTAACCACATCATAAGTTAACCACATCATAAGTAAACCACACTACACGTTAACCGCACCACAAGTTAGCCACATCATAAATTAACCACATCATAAATTAACCGCACCGCAAGTTAACCACATAATAAGTTAACCACATCATAAATTAACCACACTACAAGATAACCACACCACAAGTTAACCACACCACAAGTTAATCACACTACAAGTTAAAAACACCACAAGTTAACCATACTTCACGTTAACCACATCATAAGTTAACCATACCACAAGTTAACCACACAATAAATTAACCACACCACATTTTGACCTTATCACACATTGACCGCACGTCTGGGTAGGTCGAGTTTACCACTATTTTTTTTTTTAACCCACTTCTTGTTTTCATCTAGTTCTTGACCTCTATACAGAACCCCCCCACCATCCACCACCACTTGCTTCATCATTACATCATTGTTTGCAATCCATCAATATCTTTTTTTTTCAATTTAATCGTATTTTTTCTTTTGTTCTTGCCTCTATGGTATTTTATTGCGTCTATATTTTGTTAATGTAGCAAAATATATAATACAATTTATTCATCCATCATTCAGTAATTATTCATTCCGCCAGAAGTTACAAGTTCATTTAGGAAAGGAACGGAACCAGTGTTAAACAGAGGTGAACAGTGGTGAACAGTGCTTAAGTCAGTGAGAACAACTCAACAGTAACAGTCGTGCCCAAGTTAACCTTCACACAGTGAGGTCCCAGGTACCCAGTGATAACGGCCCCTGAGACCCAACAACAACCAGCGATGTGTTAATCCGTCTACGATAGGAAGGCCTAAGACCAAACCTCACTCATATAACACCATCTGTGAGGGAATTACTACACCACATGTCCCTCATAACACCATATGTGAGGGAATTACTACACCACGTCAAGTCCCTCATCACACCATCTGTGAGGGAATTACTACACCACGTGAGGTCCCTCATAACACCATCTGTGAGGGAATTACTACACCACGTCAGGCCCCTCATAACACCATTTGTGAGGGAGTTACTACACCACGTGAGGTCCCTCATAACACCATCTGTGAGGTAATTACTACACCACGTGAGGTTAGTCATAACACCATCTGTGAGGGAATTACTACACCACGTGAGGCCCCTCATAACACCATCTGTGAGGTAATTACTACACCACGCCAGGTCCCTCATAACACCATCCGAGGGAACTACTACACCACGTGAGTTCCTCCTAACACCATCTGGGAGGGAGTTACTACACTACGAGTTTGCTGTTCAACACCTACATTAATCTGTATGTTCACTGTATGTTCCTTTACCTTTCTCTAATGAAGGCTTTTGTTAAACCACCAATGTATGTAATAAGTCATCTATGTCCAATGTATATTTTCAGCCTTCGGGCTGCAGAATTTTTTCAATAAACCGTTAATTATTATTATTATTATTATTATCATAATTATTATTATTATTATTATTATTATTATTATTATTATTATTATAATTATTATTATTATTATTATTATTATTATTATTATTATTATTATTATTATCATCATCTTACTTCGAGCCCTGTATCGATTAACTGCTAGATGGTGGTGCATTTTGTTGTTTACCCCTTCCATAGGTTGACCCCAGTCCCTCACCCTATGTTGATCTCATTACAAAGGCACGTATCAATATATTTCACGTCCTTGTTATCGGGTATTTTTCATAAAATATTCATTGGAAACTATTTAACCCCTCCAAAATTTTGATAATAATGATATGGTGACCATTTTTTTTTACATCCCCTCCAACTCAGTTATTGAGAATTTGTTATGGCTATTTTATACATCATTCCCAAAGGTAAATATCTATTATCATTGGTCCGTAAACAATTAAATATTAAAATAATTGTACATATATTATTTTCTTTCAGGTTACCCTAAATTTGATCCAATTTCTTCGGTGTATACGTTGTAGAAAATGATCAAATCTTTCAGGGCAAAATAAAATAAAATCATTCAGATTTAGGATATTGAATTATTCCTTAACATTCAAAACTCATATTATGTATTAATTTTAGTAACATTTCCGGTACACTATGAAATGTCCGTTGTAGCAACGTTATAGATTTACTATGTAGAAAGATGATTTAAGAGAAAGAGTTAGATCATCACCTTTGTTGTTCGTTTTTTCCGTTGTCACAAGTTAAGAAAATCGTCAGTGAGAATTGTAAACTATTGGAATAATCTACCAGAGGGCGTTGCAACGGTATATTTTGGCCAAAAATCCTGTAAGGCATAAGACTTACAATTTTTGTCATTTTCGGCCAAAAAATTGATTTTGTTCAATATCTCAGTATAGGTACTCCTGAACATGCTAATTAAGGATCTGTTGACCAAAATTTGATATCTGGATTAATTCTTGTTCAAATGGCTTTTAGAAAATTATAATTACTGTACAATACTTTGCAAGTCATTTGAATAAGTAATAATGCAGATATCAAATTTTGGTTTTGCAATGTTTGTTTGTGTATATTCTGCATGTACTTAAATAGTTAGCACATTAAATTTAAGTACATCCAGAATAATACACAAGCACCAAGAAATGACCCTGAAAACCCATAAGT
>NW_024732440.1:1449991-1454112 GCF_018991925.1 Homarus americanus | reverse complement strand
TGTATGTATGTATGTATGTATGTATGTATGTATGTACAGTATATATTATTAATACAACATGTATTCTAGCCACACCCCTTCACCTTCTCTCTTTAATCAGAAGCTCACGCAATAGGTTGTTGCTGTAGATATATGAGACGAATATGGCTGTAATATGTAACTCTGTACTATTTACCATTATTGATTCAGGTCTCTCTATTATATGTTTATAATCATACTCCCTTTGGTCACTGAGTGTTAGTTCAGACTTTGGGCACATGTGCTGTGAAAGTTTAGTGTTTGACTGGGCTTATGCTGATATTGCAGGAGTCGTAGACCCTCAGCAATTTGGCAACATGAAAACTTCCTCCACCACTCACTGTCTTGTCAGCTTTCTCGATTACATATACCGCCATCTCGAGAAACGAAAAACGTCTGTAGCTGTCGCCTTCATTGATTTCACTAAAGCGTTCGACCTAGTCGACCACAATATAATCATAAACAAAGCTATTGACCTCGGGCTTCGGAGAAGTCTCATACCATGGCTTACAGACTTCCTCAGTGACCGACGCCAAGCTGTACGCTTCCGAGGGGCTGTCTCCACCTTTCAGTCACTCACCTGTGGCGTCCCCCAAGGCACCAAGATGGGACCACTCTGCTTCCTTATGCTCATCAATGATGCCCTAAGAGAAACCCCTGCTCGCTGGAAATATGTCGACGACTCCACCATTGGGATCAGCGTCAACAATTCTGCTCCCAACTATACCGCCCTTCAGGATTTATTGACCAGTCTCCAAAACTGGGCCACCAACAACCATGTCACCATCAACCATACCAAGACCATGGTTATGCACATCAACCTCTCCTCCGACATTGTCCCACCTCCTTCCATTACCCTAGGTCCGAACACACTCCAGGTTGTAGATTCCACGAAGCTCCTCGGCGTCACCATAGACAACAAACTAAATTGGAAACCACACGTCAGTGAAGTTGTCAAATCCTCCAGTTTCCGTCTCCACCTCCTCCGCCGACTCAAGTCCCTCGGAGTTCCCGCACACGAGCTCCTCAGTGTATACACAACATTCATACTCCCCAAGCTCACCTATGCCTCCCCCACCTGGTCTTCCTCCCTAAATGCCACACAACGTAAACACCTAGAAAAAGTGCAAAAGAGGGCATGCAAGATTATTCTCTCCCCTTCCTACTCCACATATCAAGAAGCGCTCAACACACTGACCCTTTCGACTCTCACTGACCATCACCACGGCCTCATCTGCAAATTTGGTAAGAAGCTTCTACACCATCCCGACACCGGCCCCTACTACCACCTGAGATCCCTGTCCGAGAATTGCTGTTCGACACCACAACCGCATCCAGCCCATACGTGCACGAACTGATCGCTATAAGAACAGCCCAGTCCCAACCATTGTAAAAATTATCAATAACATGTAATAAATCAGTGTATTCACTCCCAGTAAACACTGCTCCCTACACTGTCACTATGTTGAAATGAACTGTAGTTTGAGCTGATCCCCATCTAAGTTACTATATGTCTTATTTGTGTCACTTATGTCACTTGTATATTATTTGTAATTCGTAACCCATTCCCCAAATATGTAACTGTATATTTTCAGCCTTCTGGCTGCCAAGCTCTTTCAATAAACCGTTAATTATTATTATTATTATTATTATTATACCCAGAGAGATTCCAAGACAGGACGCTGTTCCCCCTGTCTTAACTCCTTTTTGTGTTTGTCCCAGAAATAGAACTTACGGACTTGACATCAGTGTGTTTCCTTTACCCCTGAGTGTAAGGACCACCTGAGTCTCCCACATGGCACAGTGTTTAGCTGGGACATCACATTATTCAAGGACACACACACAAAACTCTTGGAAGAAGTTAAGAATTTACAGTATTCTTTAAGACTTATACACGACAGCGATAAATTCTTAAGAAACAGATCGTACTGCTAGCGTCTGGAGACTCGAACCTGTGTACCCAAGTGGTCTTCTCCAGTTGGCTCTCCTAGTCTCTACTCTGTACCGGGAGTGTGGAAATTTATCTCTTGTCTTGGATTCTTTCTTTTCTTTTCTTTCTTTCTTTTCTTCTTTTCTTTCTTTCTTTTCTCGTGTTTACTCTCCTCTCCCCCCCCCTCTCTCTCTCTCTCTCTCTCTCTCTCTCTCTCTCTCTCTCATATTGCTTTCATTTCTCTCACCCTCTCTCTGGATTTTCTCTTTCTCTCAGTCTCTTTTCTTTCTTCTTTTCTCTCTCTCCCTCATTTGTCTCTCTTTTATCCATGTGTCTGTCATCCATCTCTTCCTCCCATCATTCAATTACAACCAAATTAGAATTAAGGGAATTTAATATGAATTCCATCCCACTGCAGCACACTCACGCACTCACTCACTCACTCACTCACTCACGCAATATTCTCTTCACTATAATACATCATCTTTGTTTCATTCTTTCTATTCGACATAGGTTAGGTGAGGTTAGATAAGGTTAGGTTAGGTTAGGTTAGGTTAGGTTGGGTTAGGTTAGTTAGTTAGGTTCAGTGTACTCAACAGCTCTCATTGTGATTACCATTGTCTGCTACCCACACATAATAAATGCGTATTGCATATTTAACTAATGGTAAATTGCGTATATAACTAATGGTGTTTAGCGTATAAAACTAATGGTGTAATGTATAAAGCTTAAAAATAATGGCGTATAGCGTATTTAACTAATGGCGTATAGCGTATTTAACTAATGCTGAATTGCGTATATAACTAAGGGTGTCTTGTATAGCGTAAAATAAACCAAATAGTATATAGCGTATTTAACGAATGGTGAATTGCGTATATCACTAATGGCGTATAAATCAGCGTCACTATTAGCACAAGACGCAAATGTGTTCGTGTATATTTTAGAGTGACTAATTAAAACCCAACAGGTAAGTATCGTTTACCTGTATTAAGTTGTAATGGAGGTTAATGGTTGTTTTACACCTGTAGGTTTGGAGAGAGAGAGAGAGAGAGAGAGAGAGAGAGAGAGAGAGAGAGAGAGAGAGAGAGAGAGAGAGAGGGGATAAATCAACAAACCAAAATAAATAAAAGATTAAATCAATAAAAATGAGAGAACGAAGAGATGAGAGAAAGAGATAGAGAGGAGAGATAAGAGAACAGATTGAAAGCCGTGACTAAGAAAGTGGAAATGAAGGAGAATGAAGAATTAACAAGAGAAGAGAAGAGATAAAGAAGACAGAAGATGGTGAGGTGGTAAATGTTAGTCGAGCAGTGGGACGGAAAGAGAACGGAAGGGAGACGGAAAGAGACGGAAACTGAGGCGGAAAATGGGGCGGAAACTGGAGTGGAAAGAGGCACAGAGGGACGATGATTGGGTGAATACATTATAGGGTAGAGGCGGAAGGGAAGCGGAAAGGGACACGGACCTTAGGGCGGAAGTAAGGAATGACGGAATGACAGAGACAGGAACGAACACCGGGACGGAAAAACGTACAATTAGACGTACACCGAGACGGAAAGACGTACTGTGAGTAAAACAAAAAAACTATCACCTGTTCAGCAGTGGTCAAAGTTTGCTGGAGCTCATTAACCTGCCCTCGTATGTCTCAGGTGTGCTTCAGGTGTGCTTCTTCAGGTAAAACAAAAACACCTTTAACTCATTAACACTCAATGTAACTAATTTTGCTTTTTATAAACATCAGTAGATGGAGGAATAAAGTGAGTGGTTTTAGTATTGAGGGTTGATTTTGGTGTCAGTGTGTCAAACGCAACACCATTGGTATAGAGGAGAGTGGTTGAGGTACCAATGTAGTGAAAATACCAGGAGTCATATGTAGAATGAGTCAGTAAGTATCATTGTAGATAAAATACCCAAATATTACCTTGGAGGAGAATATATGTGGTACCAATGTAAATAAATGCCCAAAGAAACACACACACACAAAAATGGATTGAACAGGTGTTGTATACCATTGTGGTTTAATTACAGGTATAAGAATAATTAATTTGCTCCCTTTATGGACAAATAAAGCTCTGCCAGACGTATGATCAGTCTTCCATAACTCGTAAATCAATTCTCGGTAAGGATTTTTTTTAAGTATTTCACTGACGGGGAAATATTAAGCTAAATATTG
>NW_024732440.1:1439991-1444991 GCF_018991925.1 Homarus americanus | reverse complement strand
ACATACACTCCCCCCACACACACGCACACACGCCCAAGACACACACACCCCCCCCAGACAGACAGACAGACAGACAGACAGACACAATTATTTATTTCAATTGCCATCAACTAAACATCATTTCCCTCAATTAACAATAAGTCTTTTAAGTCTTCCCACAACACGAGTATAATATCTTCACAAACAACAAAGGAATTTATACATTTCTTTCATTTCTATGTAGAAGATCTTCCCCCATGAGCGTCTTTCAGTATCAATCTTTGTTATTCATTTGTTATTCATTTTTGTTATTATTTGTCAGTGAGATTCATATGTATTAATTTTTTTTACGTAATGTTGGGTCTCGTTCATGTATGTATGTATGTATGTATGTATGTATGTATGTATGTATGTATGTATGTATGTATGTATGTAAAATTCTCTTGGAAATAAGAAAACAGTTCCTTCAGCCTTTGATGGTGTTAAGACTCGCGGTGTTCATGTTGGTATTGTCTCGGTGATCAGAGGTTAATGGTATCAAAAGTTAATGGTCCTGGTGTGGTAGAGGATTATAGTGGTGTTATGAGTTGAGGTGTTGTGTTATGGTGAGTCGGTGTTGTTTGTTTATGTTTGTGACGTATCATGTAATCATCATCATCATCATCATCATCATCATCATACCCCCTCTCTCTCTCTCTCTCTAGCGGAAAAGAAAGAGGCAGAAACAGGGAAAGAGAGAGGGGGGGCAAGCAGGCACTGTGTTTGTGTTAGGAAGTGCTGAATCAAAACAACATTTAAACAAACAACAGAGGGTAACACGCACACACACACACCTACAGTTCCATTAATTAACACCTGGGTCTTTTATGTACGTGTGCTCAACGTGCCTAAAATATTTTCACATTCTCTCCACACAGCACAAACTAACTGACTGACTGACTGACTGACTGACTACAAGCAAGAGCATAACTTTGTCATATATCAGAGAGACGCTAAAATAAAATATCTAATCCGGATTATTTCATGAAAATGTCAATAAATCCGGATTACTCCACGAAAACGCCAATAAATCCACATATTAGTTGAGACACGATGACGCCAAAGTGACTTAAAATACTTCACTTGAGCGAGGTGCTAACCCAAGCATGTTAATACGGTGCCAATGTATACAATGAGATCCTATTGATAACCCACCACCAACCCCCAACCCACCCCCAACCCACCACCACCAACCCACCCCCAACCCACCACCACCAACCCACCCCCAACCCACCACCACATCGCCAACCCACTCCTGCCACACCACCAACCCATCAGAATGTGTCAGATCCCCTCAAGGTTGGGCAGACACAGCGTCACCCCCCTTCAGGAACGCCCTCTCACCTGTTAATAAACAATGTGTGTCGATGGTGGCAGGTTCCCCATAATCCTTCAGACTCGTGCTGCTCGTCAGGACTCTTGGAAGGACTATACCCTGAGCTATAGTCCTCGAAGGGTTAAACCATTGACATTAAAAGGTTAAAAAAAACCTCCGTCCGTAAAGGGTTAAAGAAGCGTTCTTAAAGGGTTAAATCAGCCATTAAAGAGATGGACAATTCTCCTCAAAGAGTTAAACCAATATCCTCAAAGGGTTGAACTATCCGTCTCAAAGGGTTAAACCATTCTCATCAAAGGGTTGAACAATTCTCCTCAAAGGGTTAAGCCAATGTCCTCAAAGGGTTAAACTATCCGTCTTAAAGGGTTAAACCATCATCTTCAAAGGGTTAAACCATCCTCATCTAAGGGTTAAACTATTATCCTCAAAGGGTTTATAACAGACAAAAATACCTACCCCTTTTTCTCACAACATCACACACATACATAAGTGTTTATTGAATAACAACTGAAACTTCAATTACTGCGTTAAATTTTTGTCACCCAAATTTAATGAGTTGGCGACTTTCTTTTATAAAATTCCCATGAACATAATTTAACTTATTAGGAAGAATTAAAAAAAAAGGACAGATTTTTGTGTGTTTGTTTGTGAAAGAAAATTAAAAGAAAAAATCAATCCTCTACTTTTGTATTACTTAATTTAATATTAATAGAGGAAATAATAGTAAAATAAACTGTCTTTTTTATTTTTTTTTACATTATAATCATTATTTTTTTTTAGGATTTACAAAGTTTTCCTCTCCACTTTCTTTCACCCTTTACAAAATACTTTCCTGAGATCGTTTAATAATTCATAAACTTTTCATCTTCATTTTCTCTCAAAAGTTAATAACAAAAAATCTTGACCTTGTCTTCTTATCTCCAATATTACTGTAGGAATTATTAAAAGACCCAGAGAATAGCGTGTTCAGTTTCTCATTGGAGGACTGAAGAAATTTTTGGTGTTCACTTCCCGGGTGTTGAACATGTTATGATAAAGTCTTGTGTTGTGAATAGTTTATAAGTATATGCCCTTATGCCCCTATGCCCCTATGCCACTATGCCCCTACCGTGTCTGATATATTTCTGTCTTTCGTTTGCTCTTTCTGTCTTTATTTTTCTCTCTCTCTCTCTCTCTCTCTCTCTCTCAGTCTCTCTCCCCTTCTTTCTCTCTCTGTCTCTCCGTCTCTCCTCACTATCTCTCACCCTGTCTCCTCCTCCTCCTCCTGTTCTCTGTCTCTCTCTGCTACCTGTATTAATTTAGTCTCTGGGAAAAATCTGTGTAAATCTGTCTTTTTAAGGAGAAATCTGTGGGGGTTTAGGAGAAATTGGCGATTTATTTTTTTTACGAGAAATCTGAGGCAGTGATATAAACTTCACAACTAAATCTGAAAATCCTAAAAAAAAAATCGGAATAAATCTGAAATAGAGAAATAAACCATTAAATTAAAATCACCATAAAAGACTAAACGAACAAGACATATTTTACGGTAATAAAAATCGGAATAAATCGGCAGAGCTTCTATAAAAAAAATCGGATTACATCTTCAGAGAATGATTAGGTCAGGTCAGAGCAGGTCAGGTCAGGTCAGGTCAGGGCAGGTCAGGTCAGGTCAGGTCAGGTCAGGTCAGGTCAGGTCAGGTCAGGTCAGGTCAGGTCAGGGTAGGAGATTGAACTATTCCCTAAGGAGAGCTGAGAAAATCCATCATGTTACCCCTGGTTACCTGGTCCCGCGGTCTGGCCATTACTGAACTCCATTCGATATCCGAGGGTTCTATATCTGTCCCTACCACCATTATTACTACAATAACTATTACTACTACCACTATCATAACAACTATTGCTACTAACTATTACTAATATCTGTCCCTACCACCATTATTACTACAATAACTATTACTACTACCACTATTATAACAACTATTGCTACGAACTATTACTAATATCTGTCCCTACCACCATTACTACTACAATAACTATTACTACTACCACTATTATAACAACTATTGCTACGAACTATTACTAATATCTGTCCCTACCACCATTATTACTACAATAACTATTACTACTACCACTATCATAACAACTATTGCTACTAACTATTACTAATATCTGTAACTACCACCACCACCGCCACTACTACCACCACAACTACTACTATTACTACTACTACTACTACTACTACTACTACTACTACTACTCTCTGTACTAGTGACGTCATGATGTAATTTTGGGGGTAATTAATCCTTTATAATTATACGAATATAATTTGATCTTTAATTATATATATACATTAACGGTTTTTTAATGTATATAGAATGGACGAAATACAGACACGGCCTTTATATTACAGACAGACAGACAGACAGACAGACAGACAGACAGGCAGACAGACAGACAGACACACACCGATTGTTATACCTTTTCCACTGGGTTGCTGGAATAAAAATAAATATACACACACACAGGTATTATATAAAAATCCTAGCCTTTATATATTGGCTCTAACGTTATATATATATATTACAGGTGTTACTGTTTTACCTGACAAAACTGTACGATTATTTAGTCTGTGTTTGAGTGTTTCCTTAAAATACAAATATAAGTTGTGTTGTGTTGTGTTGTGTTGTGTTGTTCATCTCTCTCTCTCTCTCTCTCTCTCTTTGTTCCTCTGTTCCTTTGATTTACACAGCCACGGTTTTTAAGAGACTGAGCTGAATTTTTGGTATGCTAGTGTAAATAGTCCTGAAAATGCTCACAAACAGCTAAATTGGGTGTGTGGGCGGGTGGGTGTGTGGGCGAGTAGTGGGTAGGGGTGGGTGGGTGGGAGTGGGTGTGTGGTCGAGTAGTTGGTAGGGGTGGGTGGAGGTGGGAGAGTGTTACCTTTCTCCTCTACCAAAGTTTTTAAATATTAAAGAGTTGACATTTGATATATTTTCAAATCGAAACTTTTTATACTGTAATTTTAGAACAATTTAATATTTGGTTTCAGTTGAACATCGTTATTTAACTACGTCTGAACCAGAGAGAGAGAGAGAGAGAGAGAGAGAGAGAGAGAGAGAGAGAGATTGACTTCTTATCTCGAGTGTTAAAAGAAAATTCACCGAGTCTTTCCACTGTAATTAAACACTTGAGGACTTTTATGATATTAAATCGATACCCTGTCACCGTTGTTTGTTTTCCTGACACGAGGGGGAGCTGGGACACGAGGGGGAGCTGAGAAACAAGAAGGAGCTGAGAGACAAGAAGGAGCTGAGAGACAAGAAGAAGCTGAGAACATTGTATCATCTGTGTATTTACGAGTTATTAACGATGACGTGACTTGGGAAACATCTAATAAATTCAGTAATGACAATAATACAACAGCAATAGTAGTAGTAGTAGTAGTAGTAGTAGTAGTAGTAGTAGTAGTAGTAGTAGTAGCCTTTGGAGGTAATTTATCTATTTAACTCAAACTCCAATAAACTACTCCCTTTTTTTGGTGTGGGGGGGGGGAGGAGCATATTTCCTGTTTACTAGTATATGCTCCTACGTCTGGCAGCTCTGATATACACAGCTCCTCAAAACAGCCATGACGGTATGTGAAAAAAATACTCCTTGGTGGTAT
>NW_024732440.1:1417491-1434991 GCF_018991925.1 Homarus americanus | reverse complement strand
AAACAAAAAAAAAACAGATTCACACTGGGGGCGACGATAAACAAAAGCATTGAGTGTAATTAAAAAGTTTCCTCGTCTAACTGAAGCGTTTAAAAAGAGCATCACAAGTCTAGCGTTCATGATATACTGGGTGATATATATCTCTGTGTACCGATGGTGATTATTTCTCCTATCTCTCGTTCTCTCTCTCTCTCTCTCTACTTGTCTCATTCTCTGTCTCTTTTATCTCTCTCTCTCTCTCTCTCTCTCTCTCTCTCTCTCCCTCCCTTCATCTATTTATCCACTCCAGTTCTCAATGTTTACACTACTTTTCAAAGCCACTGAAGCCTCTGACATACCCCTTACCTGGTCTGGTCAGTATAAGGGATATGTAAACTATAAACGACAGGGGAATATAAGACACACGGAAAAACAAAAGAGGTATTGACAAGAGGCACGAAAAGGATCGAAACTTATTGTAGTAACTCGCTTTTGTTTTTTTTTAGAGGTTATGGTGTTTGTGGGAGGGGAGTGTTGTGTGTGTGTGAGAGAGAGAGAGAGAGAGAGAGAGAGAGAGAGAGAGAGAGAGTCTCTCAATTAACAAGAGAGTCTCGAGTTTAAATTAAGGTAACACTAGGAGGAAAAAAAAGTAGTTAGACAATTAGAGGAAGAAACTAAGACGCTGTAGGAATAAAGTCGCAGGATTGATGACTCGGTAATTTAGTCAGGAATGAAAACAGGAATTTAGAATTATGTTGAAAGAGTGAAGTGAGGAATATATTTTAGAAAAGAATATAGGAATGGGGGAATGTTTGATAGAGAATGCATAATGTTAAAGGTAAAACTACTAATTACAGGTATAGGTAAACGCCCTTCTTACTAATGTTATCTGTCTGTCTGTCTGTCTGGTATGGTAATGGGTGTTTTAACAGCTTATAATGGATTAATAATTCAAGGCAACACAACTGACACAACTGACAGACAAACACAAAAACAAACACACACACACACACACACACATGACAAACAGACATAAAAAACAGTATTACAGACAGACATGACAGACAGACACAACAGACAGATACGACAGACAGATACAGCCAAACTTCTGTACTCAAAGTTCTCTCTGGGATTAATGAGAGAGAGAGAGAGAGAGAGAGAGAGAGAGAGAGGACGGTGTAGGAACAATGAGAAGACCTGAGTAATAAACTGTACTGTAATTTGCGTTATTCAGTACAGGAGGAAGATAATGCCGGGAGTATAAGGTAGGTGGAGTTGGCAGGTGTTAGAGCTTATTGTACTCCAGTGTCGTGTTAAGTTTGGGAGTTGTTGAGGGAGATGTGGAGTTGTAAGGCTGTGTGTGGGTGTGGGGGGAGGGGGTGTATGTGTGTGTGGGGTGAGTAGTGGGTGTGGGGGGAAGTAGTGTGTATGTGTGTGTGTGTGTTATAGTAATTGTAATGGTAGAGAAACACACACACACACACACACACCCCCACACCCCCCACACACCCCACTCCACACGCCTCCACACCCCCACACGCCTCCACACTCCACACCACCCAGACAAGCTTAAAAAAAAAGAACTTCATGGTATACTGGGTTTCTTAGCATGACACCTTAATAGAAATTATGTGTGAAAGAGAAATATTATTATTTATCATTATTTATCATGAACATAACCTAAGGTGAGAAGGACCAGCTTAAACTAACACATTCTTGAGGTATTACTTGGAAGTTCATGAGGAAACAAAAAAAGTATCTATACCCTTTGTACATGTTATAGGAAAAGATAGAGAAGATAAGACTGTAAATAAATGAAGAGAAAGAGATAAGAGATGTTTGTAAATAGAAGATAGAGAGAGATAAGATGTGAAGACTGTAAAGAAAATATGAACGAATAAGAAAAACTGAGAAACAAACAAGTAATTAGCTGACAGGTGAAGGTTATTGAGATAATGGTGAAGACAAATTGAATAAAGCAATGAAGAAGAAGAAAAATAAAGGAGGAAGTGAAATATGACAGATTAATGTGAACATAAAAACAAGAGAAAGAGAAGGAGAGGATAAAAGTGTGGTAGACAATAATGAGAGAGAGGAGAAAGAAGAGGATGAAGGGGAGGAGGAAGAAGTGGAGAAGGAGGAAGAAGAGTGAAAAGAGGAGGAGGAAGAGGAGAGTGAAAAAAGGATGATGAGGAGGAGGAAGAAGAAGAAGAGTCAAATGAGGAAGAAGAGGAGGAGGAAGAAGAGGAAGAAGAAGAGTGAGACAAGGAACAGGAATAAGGAGGAAGTGGAAAAGGAGAAGGAATGGTAGAAGCAGGAGGTGGAAGAACAAACGTAAGAAGAGTAAAGCGAAGAGGAGGAGAAGGAGAAGCAAGAACAGAACAGGGGAGACAGAGAGAAAAGAAAAGATTGTGTGTGAAACAGTTATTGATACTAAAAAGACTTGGAACAAAACCATCCAGTGATAAATTGGTGAGAATGGTGTAAGAGTGAGGGGTGGTAACGGTAACAACACCACTCAACTTGGCAATATCACCATTTATTTCGTGAAAATCCACCAAAAACCTGGAATTTTATTTTTTATTTTTTTGAGGGGCTGTAAGGAATGACTTTGTTGACTTATGTATTCCAGGAGTTACAATATACCTCATACAACAAGGCGCAAGACCATCCTTCCCGTTTTCCTCAATTACTGTGTGGACAATTACTATTCATAGACAAATTGCTCTCTGTGACTTTTCCATTTTTGTATTCAAAGTTTTTATTAACAATTCAATTCCACCCCCTACACCCAATGTCAAAATGTGTTGTTGTTTAATATTTGTCCTTTTTTTTTTGTTTGGTGTAAATTTTTAAATGTTTTGTGGTTGTATTTTTTCAGTAATTTTGGGGTTATTATTATTATTATTATTATTATTATTATTATTATTATTATTATTATTATTATTATTATTACTATTATCTTCTTCTATTTCTCATTTCTTTTTTCTATGTATTCACTTTGTTTTCTTCTTTTCTTCTCTTCTTCTCCTCCCTCACCTGTCCTCCCTCACCTGTCCTCCCTCACCTGTCCTCCCTCACCTGTCCTATCTCACCTGTTCTACCCACCTGATCTCCTTCTCCTCTACCTTCATAATTTTATTCACCTTTTTCCTCCAATCACCTTATTTTTGTATATTTGTCTCATTATTATCCCCAGTAGTTATCTTAATTCTCTCATTCATCTCTTTATTACCTCTTCTTAGTTTCTTTCTTCGTCTGTTTTTCGTTTATCAAGTTTCACGAATCTGAATAAAATTGGAGATAATAAAATCGTATAAGTTATCCAAGATTTCTTCTAGATCTTGTCTTTATTACATATTTCTCTTTCTAACGATCTCCTTCTCTCCCCCCTTTCTCACTTCTCTCCTCTCTCACTTCCCTCCTCTCTCACTTCCCTACCTCTCTCACTTCTCTCCTCTCTCACTTCCCTCCTCTCTCACTTCCCTCCTCTCACTTCCTCCCTTCTCACTTCCCTCCTCTCTCTTCCTCCCTCTCCTTCACTTCCCTCCTCTCTCACTTCCCTCCTCTCTCACTTCCCTCCTCTCTCACTTCCCTCCTCTCTCACTTCTCTCCTCTCTCACTTCCCTCCTCTCTCACTTCCCTCCTCTCTCACTTCTCTCACAGCTGACACGAAATATTTGATCCTTTGACGTCTATGTTTTTTCTCCCTCTATTTCTCACTCATTTTCTCTCCCATTCTCCCTTTTCTCTCCCTTTCTCCCTTCTTTTTCTCTTTCTCTCTTTTTTTCCTTTCTCCTTATCTCTCTCTCTTTTTCTCTCATATACCTCAGTTTCTCTCTCACCATCTTTCTCAGTTCTCCCGACCTTCTCAATATCTCTCAGTTCTCTCTCACTTCTCTCCTCCAGGAACCATCGTAAAATCGTACAAGAGATGAAATAAAAGAAAGATAAATCAAACATTGTTATTTTTCTGCCTCTCTTTCTTTTACGATTTTTCTTTTTTTAACATTCTCTCTCTCTCTTTCGTTTTTTTCACCCTTTTTCACTTTCTTTCTTTCTTTCACTCCCCCTTTCTCTCTGTGTGTCTCTCTCTCTGTTTCTCTCTCTCCCTCTCTTATCTTTCAGTTTTCTTTAATATTCCACTTTCTTGAGGCTGACAACACTATTTCATTTCACTTTGTAAGTTATATGAAAAAGTTTGCTTCCACCCCCCTCTCCCCTCCCTCTCCCTCCCCCTCCTTTCCTCCCTTCCCCCTCTCCCCCTCCCTCCACCCCCCGCCAGTCAGCAACACGATTCCTTTGTTTTTGTTTCAGAGTGTCATCTGGTGTTAAAATTTTCTTACAATTCTCAACTTAATTCTTCCTGGTTGAGAAGTTTGTATCAACTGTGTTTGTGTTTTATTTTCTCTCGTTTTAACCTGTTTAGTGGTATATTATTATCTTTATTTATGTTTTTTTTATTATTATCACTCCTTCTCCTATTCCTTCTATGTGTCTTGTCTTTCGTTACATGGAAAGTGGGTTTTGGATATATGTTAGATTATCACTTTTTTGTGTTTTCATTTTAGATTTATGTCTTTTTTTCTTGTAGTTTTTGTTACTCTTATTCTCTTTGTTACTTTTTTTCTGATTTCTTTATATTTCTTCTTTTTCCTCTTCCTTCCTTCCTTCTTCTATCATTCACTTCTACTCTATGCACTTTGCCATTTTCCTCTCCTTCCCTCTTCCCTTTTGTCATTTTCTTCATTAGTTTCGTCTTCTTGTTTCTTTATTCCCCTTTCCTCTTTCTTTCTCAGTCTCTTTAATATTCCTCCTCCCCCTCCTCTTCCTCTTCCTCCTCCTCCTTCGTCGTGTCTCAGAGCTACACTTCCTGAGGTCATTGTTGGCATCTCTCTCACCATTCTCTCTTCTTTATCACTTCTCTCACCCCCCCTTTATCTCTTCCTCCACCATTTCCACCTCTCCTTTACACCTCTCCGGCTTCTCCTTTCCATCTGTGCTCCAATAAAGTTTTCTCTCCTCTCTTCTCTTCTCTTATTTCCACCTTTACCATTTACCTTATTTATCCTCGATTTTGTTTTTTGTCTTTTTCGTTTAGTCTTATTATTTATTTATTTTTAACTTGTTTATATTATTATTATTATTTTTTTATAATCTCTGTTATTTTCTTTCTTATGAGACAGAAAGCGATGACTGTTATCGTGGTGTCTGTCTGTCTGTGTCTGTCTGTCTGTGTCTGTCTGTCTGTCTGTGTCTGTCTGTGTGTCTGTCTGTCTGTCTGTCCATTAAAATTCGTTATTCACTTCATATTTTAATAGTTCCCTTGACGGTATGATTTGTTCTCTAAGAATATAAAATCAGTTTACTATGCAATTAAGACCAGGTGTGTAGACCACTTTACTGTTAAGACCAGGTGTGTAGACCACTTTACTATTAAGATCAGGTGTGTAGACCACTTTACTATTAAGACCAGGTGTGTAGACCCAGGTGTGTAGACCACTTTACTATTAAGACCAGGTGTGTAGACCACTTTACTATTAAGATCAGGTGTGTAGACCACTTTACTATTAAGACCAGGTGTGTAGACCACTTTACTATTAAGACCAGGTGTGTAGACCAGTTTACTATTAAGATCAGGTGTGTAGACCACTTTACTATTAAGATCAGGTGTGTAGACCACTTTACTATTAAGATCAGGTGTGTAGACCACTTTACTATTAAGATCAGGTGTGTAGACCACTTTACTATTAAGATCAGGTGTGTAGACCACTTTACTATTAAGACCAGGTGTGTAGACCACTTTACTATTAAGACCAGGTGTGTAGACCAATTTACTATTAAGACCAGGTGTGTAGACCACTTTACTATTAAGACCAGGTGTGTAGACCACTTTACTATTAAGATCAGATGTGTAGACCACTTTACTATTAAGACCAGGTGTGTAGACCACTTTACTATTAAGACCAGGTGTGTAGACCAGCTTAAAGTCAGGTGTGAATAAGAGTCTGTTTGTCGCAGCAAACTGCGTGTCGGTATGTGAACCGCAAGAACACCAGATACATCGGCAAGTTGAACGCGTATTGCGGCGGCGGCAGCCATATGAACTTGTCGCCGCCACTCCTCTACGAGGGTCGGAAATATACATCCATCGGTTGCTGCGAGTTCGGTGCCCGCTGACTGTCTCCCCGACACGAGGGTAACCAGATCCGCGCTTCCGCCTTGGGGTTTAATCGCCCACGCCTAGCGCCAGGCGTGCCCTTAAAAACAAATCTAGCAAGTCTACGGACTTGGCGCACCCACATTCAACCACTGAACACAAGACCCGTGAGCGTGTTCTGGTTCTCTGGGTGTGCTTTCTCTATCTCTCTTTCTCTATCTCTCTCTCCCCCATTCTATATCTGAATGTCTCTCTCAATATCACCATGACACACTCTCAATCTCGTTGTCTTTGTCGCTGTCTCTCTCACTCTCTCTTTGTCTCTCAATCCCCCACATTCTATCTCTCAATATCTCTCTCTCTCTCTCATTCTCACTATCTCTACCACTCCGTCTCTTACTCTCGCTGTCTCACTCACTCACTCTCTCTCAATATCTACCATTCTTACTGTCTCTCGCTCTCTCTCAATTTCTATCTCTCTCACTCTATCTCTCTCACTCTATCTCTCCATTCTCTCTCTCTCTCTCTGTTACATAATGCATGGGTAGGACTTTAGTTTTACATATTGCATCCGCCAGAAGTTAATTTTCCTATGTATTACAAGAGTCTACAAGTTCTCTATTAAATATTCAGTAAGTTCAAGAGTTATAAGCTTAGTTTTAACCGTACATGAAGTGGAAGTTCTTTTTGATGTGTTTAAGTTCGAAGTTCTCTTATATAGGATTGTAATTTTTTTTTTACAAAGTTCACAAGATTGAGTTTTTTATTTCACGGCAGATGAGTTGAAAGTTTTTTTTTTTTTACGTATTGGTGATGTTAAAAGTTTATTTTTTTCATAATACGAGACGTAAAAGTTTAGTTTTTTTATCATACGAAAATTAAACTTTTTTTATGTTTAATTCGTGAGATAAACGTTTTTTTTACATAATACTCGACATAAACTTTTTGTTTTACATAATAAATAACACAAGTTCATTTTCTTACATAAAACTTGAATTAAATTTGTTCTCTCATATACTAAATTAATTAATAACCTTTAATCCGTCTCTCAACCAGATTTACTTCTCGATGACTTAGTTTATTTACGAACCTGACATACATAATTAAATACCTTAGGTTGTTGTAGAATATAGTGATATATATTAGAGCATTAGTAATATGGTCTCAGTAGTGAAGATATACGTCTGTTTACCTTTAATTAATACCTGTGTTAATTATCTTTACCTGGTGTATGTTTTATCTTTCTTATTACTATCATTATTATTATTATTATTATTATTATTATTATTATTATTATTATTATTATCATCTTTCCTATCACTACCATTATTATCAGTTATGCTTCTCCTTCTTTATCTTTCCCCTACATTGTTATCTATACTTCTCATCAATTCTCTTGGTTTATCTCTCACTTCTCTTATTATTGGTGTTTCTCATTATTCCCTTGTTTATTCCATTTTCCTGCTCCTTTGTTTTTGTTATTCTTTAGACAGTTATCCTCGTCTTTGTCTACTTCTACTCTTTATTTCACTTTATCTCTACCACTCACACTGTCTCTCACTCTCCCTGTCTCTCACTATCTCTCTCTCTGTCTCCTTCATCGAGTTTCGTCATCCTTTCACCAACATTAATAACTCAATACACTCCAACACTCCAACACTCCAACACTCTAGTCAGTTGATACGGTTCGATACTCCAACATTGTGACTAGTTGAAGCATTCACAACTCCAACACACACACACACACACACACGCACACACACACACACACACACACACACACACACACACACACACACACACATCATCCCTCAATAAATCCAGGTTACAATTTTTTTCCATCCCCTTTCTCCTCGATCAGCTGCACCAGGCTGTGCTGCACCAGGCTGTACCGTGCTGCACCAGGCTGTACCGTGCTGCATCAGGCTGTACCGTGCTGCACCAGGCTGTACCGTGCTGCACCAGGCTGTACCGTGCTGCACCAGGCTGTACCGTGCTGCATCAGGCTGTACCGTGCTGCACCAGATGGCACAAAGAGGCGCTATATGGCACTAGGCAGGTAAACACAACAACATGTACTTACTTACCTTGTACAACGCCAAGACGAATATCTGCCGTCTGTATTATACCACCAAACGTAATTGTGGCTTTAATACCCACTAAGTTTCACCAATGGTAAGAACGTAAACTAAAACAACTAATAAATATATAGAGATGAATTTTAACAATAGAATCATAAGTTAAAAGCAAATTCTCAATAACAAAAAAAGATGATAAATAAAGTAAATTAATAAAGATTCAAATTAGAACATAAATAATAATTGTAATATGTGGAGAATTTATGTGTTAGGTGTTTAATGAGACGGTGACGGTAAAAGAGAAATTGAATAAAAGGCGAGAGTTGTAACATAGCGGAAATATTGAAGGTTTTAAACTACGAAAAGTATTGAAAGAGTATAAAGAATATATGAATAATGGAGAGGCAGAAAATGTGCAATATGTGAGAGAGAGAGAGAGAGAGAGAGAGAGAGAGAGAGAGAGAGAGAGATATGAGGTTCTTGGAAAAAATCTGGTGATATTAATAACAAAAGAAAACAAAAGTAATAATAATAATAATAATAATAATAATAATAATAATAGTAATAATAATAATAATAATAATAATAATAATAATAATAATAAAATGAAAAAATAAAAATAATACTAATATTTATTAATAATTTATAATAACAATAATAACCAGATCACAGCCTCTAAAAATGCATTACGATAATTGAACGTTAACCAACACCTCACACAAGGCATTAACCCTCTATAGTCACCCTTCATTAACCTTCTAACACTCTCGTTAAGTCATCCCGTTGGATTACTGTCAACTACAACACACCCTTTTCATATACAGGGATTAACACGATCAACTTCATCTCATAATCCTTCAATAAAATCATCAGCAATGGTTTTCAGTACATCTGTGATATATAACTTTTTTCTTGTAATTAATAACTAAAATATTAACTTTCTGTGATTTTGTTCTTCAGTTATCAAGTGTATCTTTATTTATTCAGATACAAATCAACACCAGGTGGAGCATCACAGGGTAATTAGCTCACTGTTCATTACCGTAAATTTCTAAATGCGAAAAGCGTGTTTAACGGTAAACTCGCGCACTATGGCAGCATATAGTAGGTCAGGGGGAGGGAGGAGGAGAGAGAGAGAGAGAGCAGGGGGAGGGGAGGAGAGCAAGCGTACACACACACTCTCCCAACGACGGTCTGGTGATCACTAGCAGGCAGGCCAGGCGGCTCCTCCTCCGCCCCTACCACTGCTTCTCTCCACTAGCCATCATCACGCCTGCGCCACGCCACCTCCGTCTCTCTCTCTCTCTCTCTCTGTCTCTCTTGATAATATACCAAACAAATTCTCCTTTTTTTTTGACAGGGTATTTGGTGTTTGTTAATTCTTGTTCGTAAATGATAAAATAATCAACAGTTTATCATTAATGTTATTACCATTATTATTTTTTTTTTTTTATGTGAACCGAAAATAGTCTTGAAGAAATTCCTGCCTCTTTTTATTTCCGTGTTGTGTTAAGGCGCTGTTTTGTCGTCGGGATCCAAACTATTCAAATATTCACGTCCGTCTGAATTTATTTTTAAGTTCACGAGAAAAATAATGTTGAATTATATGTTATTTTACACACAGTTTTAACAATAAATCACTTGAAATCAATAACAAAATCAAGAAAGTCAGGCACTAATTTTCGAGACCTTAAACTTGAACTATTGGACACGAAAACTTATTCAATTGCTTTCAGATTCAAGATCGAGAATTATTACTGTTCATGCCCCCATATGCTTGATAATGACTTAACCCCTTGAGTACGACGACTTAACCCCTTGAGTACGATGACTTAACCCCTTGAGTATGATGACAACCCTTGGGTACGATGACTTAACCCCTTGAGTACGATGACTTAACCCCTTGAGTACGATGACTTAACCCCTTGAGTATGATGACAACTCTGGAGTACGATGACTTAACCCTTGAGTACGATGACTAACCCCTTGAGTATGATGACTAACCCCTTGAGTAATGATGACAACCCTGAGTACGATGACAACTTGAGTACATGATATTTAACCCCTTGAGTACGATGACTTAACCCTTTGAGTATGATGAAACCCTTGAGTACGATGACTAAATAGGCCCTTGGAGTATATGACAACCCTGAGTACGATGACTAACCCCTTGAGCATGATGACAACCTTTGAGGCATGACTGAGTATGACACTTAACCCCTTGAGTATGATGACTTAACCCTATACGATGAACCCTGAGTACGATGACAACCCTGAGTACGATGACAACCCCTTGAGTACGATGACTCTAACCCTTGAGTACGATGACAATTAACCCTTGAGTACGATGACTAACCTGAGTGATGACCAACCCTTGAGTATGATGACTTAACCCTTGAGTACGATGACAACCTTGAGTAAGGTGACTTAACCTTGAGTACGATGATAACCCCTTGAGTACGAACCCTTGAGTAAGGATGATTAACCCCTGAGTACGATGACCCCAGCCCCTTGAGTACGATGACTTAACCCCTTATATGATGACTTAACCCTTGAGTACGATGACTTAACCCCTTGAGTACGATGACAACCCTTGAGTAAGATGACTTAACCCCTTGAGTACGATGACTTAACTCCTTATATATTACATCTTTGCGAAGTCGAACATGGAGCCTCTGCCAGGGGTGAAGTCACGAAGAGAGAGAGAGAGAGAGAGAGATTGATATGCTCAACAGTAAGAGTTTTAGGTGACGTAAGGTGAATGGGGTAAACCCTAACGAGTGGTGAACTATGTAAAGGTTACTGGGAACTACATTGAATGTTGCTATGAGTTTTATGATGGTTTTGTGTGTGTGTGTGTGTGTGTGTGTGTGTGTGTGTGTGTGAGAGCCCGGGTAGCTCAGTTAATAGAGCACGAGACTCTTAATCGCGAGGTCGTGGGTTCGAGCCCCACGTTGGGCGAAACATTTAGAGGCGACCTGTGGTGTTTCTTTACGCCATTTGCCTCTGTCTACCCAGCAGTGATTGGGGACCTGGATGTTAATCGATGTGCGTATCGTATTCCGGGGTAATGGTTAGCCAATGCAGTTGGCTAGTTGTCCGATCTTCTCGGACTATTGCTTGACACTGAGTCATGCAGCTCGTTAACTCAGGGTGTGGTTGTTGTGTTGGCGACAGCTTCTACACCTTAAACAAATTCACGCCTAGGTGGCCCTGGAGCCGGCCATCCTTGTTAGATGAGGGGCAACCATTATTATGAGAGAGAGAGAGAGAGAGAGAGAGAGAGAGAGAGAGAGAGAATTAATGGTGGTAATGAGAGAGTAGTGTGAAATGTGAGTGTGTCAGGGATGTGAGATTATCAGATATGTGTAAAACCACCCAAAGTAATACGAGAAATAAAAGCGAAAATAACTAACAGTAAAATACAGCTGAGTCACGGTGACACAGCATAAACCGTCTCACCTACTATAAGCGGATGATTCTGTGCTGCCAGCTGAGTGTGTGAGACAGGATAGAGTAGAGTGACAGCGGTACACCCTTGGGAAGTATACACGAGAAAGCTATTAAAATGAAGTATTAAAAGTAGTGAAGTTACGGCGGACGAATGCAAAATGTTATCGGCTTGGCGTTATGTCATAAACAAGAGAAGCTGGAAGGTTTAAATGAATTCAGATGTTTTTTGGTAGTGAACGTTTTAGGAGAAGTGAAAATGGCCAAGTGAAAAAACATAGGAAGAACTGATAATATTAATAACTGGGGAGAGTGTGATTGTCGATAAAGTTAGAGACATCAAGTAACGTCCACTCTGTTTTTTTCTTACCTTTGGCTTAATATACATTTCACTGCATCCCTACACTCCCTAATGGTCCTTAATGGTCCTTAATGGTCGCTAATGGCCCCTAATGGTACATCATGCCTATGGGGGACTTGTTCTTACCACCCTCAAACATCAAGACTGAGAAGAGAGGAATTAGTCAGACTGTGATGATAGAGAACCGTGAGCATTGGTCGAGTAAGGGGAGAGAATGCAGTAAGGTAGTGTGGCCATTTAGAAGTAAGAGAGGAGAATGCAGGCATGTAGTGTGGCTATTTAGAAGTAAGAGAGAGGAGAATGCAGTAAGGTAGTGTGGCTTACTTAGAAGTTAAGGAGAGAATACAGCAAGGTAGTGTGGGGCTATTTAGAAGTGAAGGAGGAGAATGCAGGGAGGTAGTGTGTCACTAGAAGTAAGAGAGGAGAATGCAGGAGGTAGTGTGGCTGTATTTAGGAAGCAAGAGAGGAGAATGCAGGTTAGTGTGGCTATTTAGAAGTAAGGAGGAGAATACAGTAAGGTAGTGTGGCCATTTAGAAGTGAAGAGAGAGGAGAATGCAAGGTAGTGTGGCCATTTAGGAAGGAAGAGGAGAATGCAGTAAGGTTAGTAAAAATACTAGGAAGCAAGAGAGGAGAATGCAGTGAGGTAGTGTGGCCATTTAGAAGTAAAGGAGTGAGAATACAGTGAGGTAGTGTGTGGGCCATTTAGAAGCAAGAGAGGAGAATGCAGTACAGAAAAAGCTATTTAGGAAGTAAGGGAGGAGAGAATGCAGTAAGGTAGTGTGGGCTGGCCTAGAAGTAAGAGGGGAGAATGCATTTAGGTAGTGTGGCCATTTAGAAGTAAGGGAGGAGAATACAGTAAGGTAGTGTGGCCATTTCGAAGTAAGGGAGGAGAATGCAGTGAGGTAGTGTGGCCATTTAGAAGTAAGAGAGGAGAATGCAGTGAGGTAGTGTGGCCATTTAGAAGTAAGGGAGGAGAATACAGTAAGGTAGTGTGGCCATTTAGAAGTCATGTCAGGTGATAAATTACAAAGAGAGACTTCCAACACATTAACTGAGGAGTGATAGTGAGAGGACTACCAGGTATATAATAAATAGGTTACACAGGTGAATTAATGAGGTCAGGTATATATTACTGGAAGGAAGGAGTGTGGGTTGTGCACTGTGGGGGTTGTGGGTTGCGTGTTGTGAGGGTTGTGGGTTGAATACTGTTGTGGGTTGAGTACTGTGGAGGTTGTGGGTTGTGTACTGTAGGGTTGTGGGTTGAATACTGTTGTGGGTTGAGTACTGTGGAGGTTGTGGGTTGAGTACTGTGGGGGTTGTGGGTTGTGTACTGTGCAGGTTGTGGGTTGTGTACTGTAGGGATGTGGGTTGTGCACTGTAGGGATGTGGGTTGTGCACTGTGGGAGAGTCTAGCCTTGAATGTGATACAAAATTTTTATAATTAGTGAGGATTTTCCCCCGAATCATTTTGTTTCCACTGCATGCAAATTGTGAACATGAGGTGTGTGTGTGTGTGTGTGTGTGTGTGTGTGTGTGTGTGTGTGTGTGTGTGTATAAAAAATAATAAAAATCGATTAATTTTCTTCATATCTAAAACTAAATGTTTAGGGTTAACTTATTTGCATACACAAGGTGTGAGGAGGTTGGTGAGACGCAGAGGGGTGGAGGAGCAGCCTGGGTGGTGGAGGAGGAGGGGAGGGAGGGGGAGGAGGAGGGGGAGGAGGGAGGGGAGGAGGAGGGGAGGCACTGGCCCTATTTTATGACATACGAAAGTCATGTTAAGGGATTTCCCTCCTGACTGTGTGTGTGTGTGTGTGTGTGTGTGTGTGTGTGTGTGTGTGTGTAGAGGGATGGGGGCAGGCATTGTCTCGGTTTGTCTGTCTGTCTGTATGTCTGTCTGTCTGTCTCTTTAATACTTCTTATCTTTAACATCCTGTCAATTTCATCATTCTTCTCCTGATCTTTCATATTCTTCTCTCCTCTTCTATCTTCATTCTCTCCCTCTTATCTTTCTTCTATCTGATTCTCTCCATATTTTTCCTCTTCTCCTCCTCCTCCTTTACAAGTTATAACCCGAAACTTAATATACACTGGAGTCATTCCCTTATACTTCTGACTGAGTAGTGTGAGTGTTGGTGTAGGATCATAGACGACTGAATCTCCCGCCTCAAAACAACACTCTTCTGTCATCTATACTCTTAAATTCTCTTACTTATACTCTTAAACTCTTTTATTGTTCTAAGTAGAGATATATAATACAGGGGAATGTATTCAGATTGTTCATAAAAATTTCTGCTTTCTGCATCTCACGTCGCCTTGATGGGACTTGCAGTAGTTATTGTTGAGATGAAATAAGTTTTTGACGTTTGCACACACACACACACACGCACACACACACACACACACACACACACACACACACACGATTAATTGTTGCTACACAGAATAGGCGGATGCTGGCGAGGGAGGATATGAGATGACGTGCTGAAGATAAACAGTGTAGTGTAGTGTAGTGTAGTGTAATCTAGTGTAGTGTAATCTAGTGTAGTGTAATCTAGTGTAGTGTAGTGTAGTGTAGTGTGGTGTAGTATAGTGTAGTGTAGTATAGTGTAGTGTAGTGTGGTGTAATCTAGTGTAGTGTAATCTAGTGTAGTGTAGTGTAGTGTAGTGTATAGTGTAGTGTATAGTGTGTAGTGTAGTGTACAGACAAGGCATAATAACAGACAAGGCATAATAACTGTGTGTTGGTATCTATATATTTACAAACAATCTTGTTATAAAATACAACAGAATAGTAACACTATTTTTGCAGTTTCCTGGACCTATATGTGTCTCTGTAAACTGTAGAAAATGTCATAAAAATCTGATCTAAAATTCCAATTTCACCATTCCATTTTTTTTCGTGTATATAACAAAAATATATTGCGGTTTACGATTTTATTATATTAATGAAATATATTTATACAATAGTAAAATGAATTCCTTTACCTCTGAAATCTTTGAGTTTTTATTTCTCTTAATAATATCATATTGTAAGAGTTATTTACCTGTAATTATGTATATCAGGTGATTATGACGGCTCTCTCTCTCTCTCTCTCTCTCTCTCTCTCTCTCTCTCTCTCTCTCTCTCTCTCTCTCTGTTACACTCACTGTTAATACACCTCACAACAGATACCTGCTAACCGTTGTCGTGAGAAATATAATCCAACTTTCTCAGCTCAAATTAGTTCACAGGTAATTTCAAGTTCTCATTAGCACCTCAAAAAATTATACTTGACTTACCTGGTACAGCAAGGAGTAATTAGTTTAACAGCCCTTGCTAATTGTTTACCTGCATTACACACAAATACATACATACTACAAACACACATATTCAATACACACACACACACACACACACACACACACACACACACACACACACACCTCACACACACACACACACACACACACACACACACACACACACACACACTCACTCACACACTCACACACACACACACACACACGAGTTAAGATCTCGACTGTATAACACCTGAGGTTAGGCAAGATGATATAGCCTTAAGCCCGGATTAGGTACCTTAATATGAAGACGTGGTTGCCAGGGTCTTCTTATGGCGGCTCTTGTTAATCCAGGGTTACGTTGTGGTGGTGGTGGAACTACGCGTCAGGATGATTTTGGTTTGGTTAGGTTAGGTTTTGTTAGGTTTGGTTTGGTTAGGTTTGGTTAGGTTAGGTTAGGTTTTATTTTCTACTTTTCTGTGTTGTGATTTAATTTATTCATAAAGTGAAAGGTTTAAGTATTGTTTTAAGTTTGCTGATTTGTTTATGGTTTGTTGGTTTATGTGTCTTGTGTGTTTGATAATAACAACAAATACAAAGTAAATTATCATAATTATCCTTACCTGTACTGAAATGATCTTCTGTACAGGTAATATAAATCACAGAATCGTAAAAAAAAAAAAAAACTAACCTAACCCAACCTAACTTAACCTAACCTAACCTAACCACAGTACTTAAAGCTTTTACGTGGAAGCTTAAAACTTTTGTAGCGTAAAAGTTTCTTATTCTCTGTCTGATAAATTATGTACGTAATCAGTCCTATCAAATGCCTCTTCAATTATCAGGGTTGTGACGATGGATTCAGGGATTGTGGTTATTTCAGGGTTGTGGAAGGGTTGTTGTGGTGTCTAGTGGTTGTTGTTATGTTGGTTGTAAGTTGTATGTTTTATAATAATAATAGTAATAATATTTACTTCACGCAACACGAGTCACTAGGCCTCCTGACATCATTAGCCTCTCACACACCTGTCTCCTGAGTATTCCTCGTTAATTACACGTAAGTCAAGAAATAATAATAACTGATAGGATAATGAAGGAAGAAAACCATCTTCTATCAATTTTTTTTCATTCTCTAAAAAAAAAAAGTTATTAATAAAGGGATTCTCGAAAATATTTCTTTTGTTTACTAAGAAATGATAGATGATAAGGAAAGAGGAGATGAATTTAAACAAACGTAAATATTGACTAAAAATAACAAATAAATTTTACATGGATTGAAATATTAAATGCTGATGAAATAGAAAAACCCCACGATTTTATATCCGCGTTACAGAATAAAGATAAAACCGTCAATAAAACCCCTAATTACCTTATCAGTTATTAATTCTTCAAAACAGAGAGATAAATTCGCCGTACTTTTTAACCAAGTGTTTTATATTAAGCTAAAATACGTCATTAAATAAGACTTTAGCTGTTAAAGCGCCGTAATGTATTATAGCAACTGCATTAATTTGTCTGCGTCGTGACCTGGATTTATAATGGACGGCGGGTAAAGTAGGTCACAGTGGCGGCGGGAAGATTTCCTTATTAGGTTAGGTTAGGTTAGGTGAGAGAGAGAGAGCAAATGATTATATATTTGCTTCAACTATGTTTATGTGTGATGCATTTCATCATCCATCCATCCAACAATCCATCCATCCATCAACAATCCATCATCCATCCATCCATCCATCCATCCATCCATCCATCCATCACATCCATCCATCCATCCATCCCATCCATCCATCATCCATCCATCCATCCATCCATCCATCCATCCATCCATCCATCCATCCAACCATCCATCCATCCATCATCCATCCATCCATCCATCCATCCATCCATCATCCATCCAACCATCCATCATCCATCCATCCATCATCCATCCATCCATCATCCATCATCTATGCTTTGATTCATTCTCGGATGATACACTGAAAACAAAGGCACTGAACTCAGAACACTGACAGCCTGGGTGTCCTCACGTCTCTCAGGGGTGTCCTCACGTCTCTCGGTGTTCTCCACGTCTCAGGGTGTCTCCGTCTCCGGGGTGTCCTCACGTCTCTCAGGGGTGTCCTCCGTCTCTCGGGGTGTCCTCGTCTCTCCGGGGTGTCCTCACGTCTCTCGGGTATCCTCACGTCTCTCGGGGT
>NW_024732440.1:1399991-1414991 GCF_018991925.1 Homarus americanus | reverse complement strand
CACCTCACACCCTCCCCCATTCCTACCCCCACTCCCACCTCACTCCACCCACCCCACACCCACCTTCCCACACTCCACCCTCCCCATTCCACCCCACCCCCACCTCACACCCCACCCACCCCACCACCCCACCTCCCCACCCACCCTCTCCCCATTCCCCACCCCACCCCACCCCACCCCACCACCCCACCCCACCCCACCACCCCACCACACCCCACCTCCCCACACTCCACCTCCCCCCATTCCCACCCCACCCCACCCTCACCCCACCACCCCCCACCTCCCCACACTCTCCCCCCATCCCTCCCCACCCACCTCTCTCCTCCTCCTCCTGTTTCTCTTACCATTCACTTATTATTTACACACACACACACACACACACACACACCTGTACAGTAGTGTCGGCTCACCTGTTCCTACTCTCTTAATTACCTTTCTAATTCATGTCTTTACCTGGGGTGTTTCTTTGTTCCTTTTGTTTAGTTGTTTCCAATAGTTTATGTCACCCACACGATACCCCAACACCTGTAAACAAACTACTCTAATTTATTTTCTTCCTTACCTGTATAATAAAAAAAAACTGTCGCAATGTATTAAAGTATATATTAACACATATATACATCACAATGCATAATACATCATCCAGGAAACTTTAACTGCTGTAAAATATCTAAATAGAACATATCGTTATAATTTTCTAAAGTATGCAGACATGTTTATTAAAAGTAAATGATTGCAATGGAAAAAATACTTATTTATTTTTATATTTCTTCTCTTATAAACTTACTCATTATTGTTAAAAGCAACATTATGCATTTTTATAATTTTTTTTTTCGTTGTTGTTTTTTATCTTAATTTTTTTTTTTTTGGTATGTAATATAAACTTGTGTTACTTGGGAATATTATTTTGAGTGGGTGTTTCTCCTCTCGTTAGCTGGGTGCAGGTGGAGGGTGTTGGTAACGGTGAGTGTGTTAGCTGTTTGTGTTGATATATTCATTGTTATTTAAGGTATACGAGTGTGTTATATTTTTTGTTATGTTTAGTCTTATGGATATATTAACGATGGGGATTTTTACTTGATTTATTCACTTACTTACTGACGGAGAATCTCACTCACTCACTCACTGTAAGAAATATTTAACCACATCTTAACCCAACATAAAAAAATACCACATACATTACATTACCTTTACAAACTACTTCACAAAAGACAATAAAATTCTCATTCCACTTCCAAAAAAAAAAAATCACAATTACAATATAGATAAAAAAGAATAAATCATCTTTTTCCATAGTTATTCGAGGCTAAAAACTAAATTCAGGAACGTAGAAAAAAAAAAGAAATCATTCATTAATCTTCTATGTAATTTCCTCTCCCAGGATTACGAGTTAAGACAAGAAAAATATTGCCTATAAAAAGAATATCAGTTGTGTTAAACTAAATAGAGGAAATAGAAGGAATGACTATGATTGTATAGCTATAGAAGGAATGACTATGATTGTATAGCTATAGAAGGAATGACTATGATTGTATAGCTATAGAAGGAATGACTATGATTGTATAGCTATAGAAGGAATGACTATGATTGTGACTATGTTTGTATAGCTATAGGAAATGACTATGATTGTATAGCTATAGAAGGAATGACTATGATTGTATAGCTATAGAAGGAATGACTATGATTGTATAGTTATAGAAGGAATGACTATGATTGTATAGCTATAGAAGGAATGACTATGATTGTATAGCTATAGAAGGAATGACTATGATTGTATAGTTATAGAAGGAATGACTATGATTGTATAGCTATAGAAGAAATGACTATGATTGTATAGCTATAGAAGGAATGACTATGATTGTATAGCTATAGAAGGAATGACTATGATTGTATAGTTATAGAAGGAATGACTATGATTGTATAGCTATAGAAGGAATGACTATGATTGTATAGCTATAGAAGGAATGACTATGATTGTATAGCTATAGAAGGAATGACTATGATTGTATAGTTATAGAAGGAATGACTATGATTGTATAGCTATAGAAGGAATGACTATGATTGTATAGCTATAGAAGGAATGACTATGATTGTATAGCTATAGAAGGAATGACTATGATTGTATAGCTATAGAAGGAATGGGAGTTTAAAGGGGTGTTATGTGCGCATGTGTTTTGTGAGAGAGCATTGGTCGCCTCTCGCTATCCAAAAGGGCCGTCTCACTATCCCAAAAGGGCCGCCTCTCGCTATTCAAAAGGGCCGCCTCTCGCTATTCAAAAGGGCCGCCTCTTGCTATTCAAAAGGGCCGCCTCTCGCTATCCAAAAGGGCCGCCTCCCGCTATCCAAAAGGGCCGCCTCCCGCTATCCAAAAGGGCCGCCTCCCGCTACCCAAGGCCCTGGGCTACCCACCTGCAGTACCATAGTAGCCTTACACCCCCCGTCAGTAATGAGGTTTGGTTGGCCTGAAGTTGACAGATATATGAGAACATGAAACACGTTACCTTCATCTCAACCCATGTATTCTGTCTCTCGCTCCCTGTCTCTTTTATCTCCGTCTGTCTCTTTCTCTCTGTCCTGTCCATTTTCTCCTTGTTAATGAACCTGAAAAAACAATGAAAATACTAAATAAAAGCTTCTCGTCTCACACATCCTGTTGTTGTCTCATTAAAAACTCATCCTTTGTTGGTTTAATCTAAGCTTTTGTTTTTTACGTCTATAGAAAAAAAAGTCCACTCTAAGATACCGGATTATCAAATGAGCTTCTTTTTAACGAAATCTCTCTCAGACTACAAAAAAGTAAGGGATTTTATTTTTTATTTCTTGTTGGATATGTAAAAAAAAAATGTTCCCCTAAAATAAAACAGACACACACACACACACACACACACACACACACACACACACACACACACACACACACACACATATTTTCATTCATTTGTAAATACACGTAAAAAATATATCTACGTTGATATATTTTCATTTTTTCTCCATTGAACGCTGAAAAAAAATTATTGCCGACAAACATAAAATACCAAGGATATTTTTTTTCTTATCCATCTTTGAATTTGAAAAAAAAAATGCTGAAAAGTGAATCTCTAAATCATTTCTAAATTTTCTATATTATACAAATACAGAACAGAATACGAATCACATTATTTAATTAATTTTCAACAAAGACCAAACCTACGTCACACAACAACAACAACAACAGCAACAGCAACAACAACAACAACAAGACAAATAAACAAGAATTTACCTCCTCGATTTTTTTATCCTGAAGAAAAAATAAAAATAAAAAATCGAAAAAATAATACGATGTAAAGTGGAGAGAGAGACCTTGCTCGGCCCACCTGGATGCTCTACCATTCACCTTTATTGAAACTCCACCTGTGACGGCCACACCGATATTTACTTTCGCTCTGTTCTTCCTAGTTTATATCGTACGTACACAGGTGTAAATCAATTAAGGTAACCTACAGGTGTTGTGTTTATTGACGTTTGTAATAAATGGAACTATTGATTCATATATGGTTACTTATGTAGTTAATTGTAGTGGGTTAGGTTAGGTTAGGTTAGGTTAGGTTAGGTTAGGTTAGGTTAGGTTAGGTTAGGCTAGGTTAGAGTACAGACACACCTCACTGAATGGACAGGGAGACAAGGTGAAGTACACTAGACTATCTCTTCATTAACTAAACTGATGTACCCAGTCACAGATGGGTCGACTAAAGGCGGTCCCGGTTACTTATTATTGTTACTAATATATTACAAAACTATATGACCAGTTGTGTTTATTTTGACTTTGTGGTTTATGTTCAATGAAGGTATTAGTTTATAATGAAATGGATGGAGGGACATAGTAATAAAAAGGCGGTGTATACGTGTGTACTGTGTTATTGTTACTAATATATTACAAAACTATATGACCAGTTGTGTTTATTTTGACTTTGTGGTTTATGTTCAATGAAGGTAATAGTTTATAATGAAATGGATGGAGGGACATAGTAATAAATATATGTATACGTGTGTGTGTGTGTGTGTGTGTGTGTGTGTGCGTGTGCATGTGTGTGTGTAGGTATGCATGAGTGTATGTATGTGTGTCCAAATGACCTTCCACGAACAGCTACAGTATCACCGCAAATAACACGCCATAATCCACTCTTGTGTACAAATTCTCGTGATGAATTACAAATAACACCTAACAGTCAGCACGCTAAGTCCTATACCACGTGACAACTAAATATTGATGTGATGACAAAAAAATAATTACATGTAGTACTAGTTTAACCCCTTGAAGGACGACTCTTTGATCTTTGGGGAGAGAGAGAGAGAGAGAGAGAGAGAGAGAGAGAGAGAGAGAGAGAGAGAGAGAGAGAGAGAGAGAGTATATATATGCATATCTGTATTTAATGTTTATATTCAACACATCTGACAACTCGAGCCAGCTTTAGCAATTATAATCACCTGGCTACCAAATTGAACAGGTGTGTTGGAGGTGTGTAGGAGGTAATGGTGTTTGAAGCAAGTTGGGGGTCTAGCAGATGTGTTATGCAGGTGTGTAATACAGGTATGTGGGAGATGGTGAGTGTGTAACAGGTTTGTAATACAGGTGTGTGGGTCAACAGTTTAGTAAGGATCTGGGGTTTAATCCTCTGGTTATTGAGCAAACTTGGCCACACTACTGCTCTGTGGGGAAGGAGGGAGATGAGAGAGAAGGGAGAGAAAGAGAGAGAGGGAGAGAGAGAGAGATGAAAACACACACACACACACACACACACACACACACACACACACACACACACAGAGGCGCGTGTAGCTCCTAGCACCATGATCTAACCCTCCTAGCTTGATAATCTCCCAGCACCCAAGTCATCTCTCCTCATTGCTGGGACCCAGACTTGACGAGCCCCAGAGAGAGAAAAATGTCGCTCCAACATTCACAAGTGATTATATGTTTTTTTTAATGAACTAAACTCGAGAATATATTACGACATCAATTACATTTGTTCGGAAAGTTTGGCGGCGGTAGCAGATGTGTCGTTAAGTTTAATCGCTAGAACATTACCTTTTTATATCACCTAAATGGCCAACGGGTGTAAAATAAAAATGTAACCCACGTAAAAAAAATATTCCACGTAAAATAAAAAAAAAAATTGTAACCCACGTAAAAAAAAACCACGTAAAATAAAAATGTAATCCAAGTAAATAAAATGATAAAATATGTTTAAAATCATTGCCACAAAGGAACAATGAGACGTGGGTAATATTTATTCTAGTTAGTAAATTATTTCAAGCTGACTGATACCAAATACAGTAAATCTATGGTTATTCACTATACAAGATATACATAGATTAGGGGAGGGGGGTATTTTGCCTTTTTTCATACATATACATGGCTAGGTTAGGTGTGAATCCATGGTTGTTAGAGTATGTAAGAGTAGTAGTTAGTGGGTTGGTTACTCTACCACTAAGACAGGGTTGTTCCATTAATGCCAAGACAGACAGACAGACAGACAGGAAAACAGATAGATAAGATAGATAGAGACACGGAAGAGAGAGATAATGAATAAATAAATAGAAAAATAAGAAAAACACAAAAGAAACGGGAAGAAAAGATGCGAAAAATATTGAAGAATTTTTGAGAGAGAGAGAGAGAGAGAGAGAGAGAGAGAGAGAGAGAGAGAGAGAGAGAGAGATCTTAGATGAGAGATAACAAAGACACATCACAAAGAAACAAGAGATATTGTGAGAGATTGAGAGATAATTGTTGTTGTTTTTGTTGTTTTTCTTGTTTTTGTTTTGTTGTTGTTGTTATTGTTTTTCGTTGTTTTGTTGTTTTTGTTTGTTTTTGTTGTTTTTGTTTTGTTGTTGTTTTTCGTTGTTTTGTTGATGTTCTTGTTATTAAACGTCCGAAAAAAATCATCTCCCTTTTTCACTACATATTTACTCTATCTTGACCTTCAACTTCAACTCATGAGATCAAAGGTCACGAAGACAACAACAACAACACTGAAAGACTAGACAGACAGACAGACAGAAACAAGTTATGACGTCCAAATGTAGGTATCTATAAATCATATGGTTGACGAGAGAAGTAAAGTGCTATGGGACTATCGCCCTTATCGTAGAGGATGGAGGGAAAGGCTGTCTGTGTGTGGTTGGGAGGCAGATAGTGCTATAACGATACCCACCCTCCCATGAATCACTGGTTTGATGTGGATGCTAAAAAAATATACGGAGACACACCAGCGTTTATAAATATATTGTTAGTATTAATGTTTCCACTACCTGCTGTGTATGTGTGTGTGTGTGTGTGTGTCTGTCGTAAAACATGATGTGTGTGTGTGTGTGTGTGTGTGTGTGTGTGTGTGTGTGTGTGTGTGTGTGTGATTTTTGTTTCACACTCACGCACACACGCACGCAAATACATACATACATAGATAGATACATACATACATTACATACATACATACATACATAGATTACATACATACATACATACATACATACATACATACATACATACAGTACATACATACACAATAAGTCATTTCCTAATAGAAAGTCATCAGACGGTCTTGCTACATCAAAGTGAGTATGAGTGCATGTAAGCTTGCACACACACACTTCAGCTCACAGTACTTAAGTTGAATGACTCCCACATTATGACACGGACTTAAACACGCCTCCCAGCCAGGCTCACGGTAAAAAAAAAAAACACACACAGAAAAAACAAACTGAATTCCTGTGTTTTAGCAACGGGGTGACGTAAACACTGACTGAAGAGGTGTTTTATTATTTGCGTTTGTGAGACAGACAGATAGAGAGACAGACGAGAGACAGAGAGAGACAGAGAGACTCGCCTTAAGCCTTCACATCTACATTACACGCATCGTTTATTCTGCCAGTCCAGTTCTGTACGTGGAGATAAATTTAACAGGTGTAGGAGACAGGTGTGAGAGATAGTTAACAGGTGTGTGTATGTGTGTGTGAGAGAGACGATAAACATAAAAGGTGTAGAAGACAGGTGTGAGAGATTGTTAACAGGTGTGTGAGAGACTCTATGACAGGTGTAAATGAGACAGTAATGAAAGACATGAGAGTTTTGACAGGTGTAGGTTGAGACAGGTGTGTGAGGGAGATACTGTAATTAGGTCAAGGTGTAGTCTTTGACCTATTTTGACCTCATTTTGAAGGTCATTCGAGATATAGGTTAAAACATTACGAATAGAAAGGGGAAATAGAGAGGGAAATAAAGAAGGGGAAATATTTAAAGAAGTGAGACAAAAATTTTTTCCTTGGGTCAGTTATAGAATAAACTAGACACATTATCTTGCTGTAATTGTACGCCATAAAGTCTTAAACACAGAGAATCAATGATAAAATTTCCATAACTCGTGTTCATTCTTCTTCCACACAGTCGCTTTTACCTGTGCATGTTAATCAACGTTAGAGTTACCTGTGCCCGCGGTCAGGTAGTGAGGGATATCTTGTAATTTACGTCGTTTTTTGTAGATATTCTTATTATTTATGATATTTTTGTAGATTTTCTTATTCTTTACGTCGTATTTTGTAGATTTTTTTATTATTTACGTCGTATTTTGAAGATATATTTTGTAGAATTTCATCTCGTTTATTGTAGTTTTAATGTGTGTTTTTTAGTTGTTTTGCCTATCAGGATTATTAATGGTGATGTGTGTGTGCGTGTGTGTGTGTGTGTGTGTGTGTGTGTGTGTGTGTGTGTGTGTGTGTGTGTGTGTGTGTGTGTGTGTGTGTGTGTGTTCTTATCTTCTGTGATGTTGTGTTAATATTCAATCGTCTTTAAGGGGTTCAGATCATCTATAGTAATTATATCGTTTATGATTCTCTCTCACTTATTGTTTCAAGGGATGAGGATTGTTTACGATAATCTTTTCGTTATTCAGTAGATGTTTATGAGGAGATGGTAGAGTAATAGAGGAGGTAGAGGGAGATAATAAAGTAAAGGAGAAGGTAGAGAAGTGTAGGAAAGAAGAAGGAGAAGAAGAAATAAAAAAAAATAAACAAATAACGACATAAAATAATGAAAACTAAATAAAAATAAGAAAATAAAGAAAATATGAAAAGAAGAAACAACAATATCAAAACAAAAACACAAACAAAAACACAAAAAGACCCAAAAATCACAAAAAAAAGACCAGAAAATAAAACAATCACATCAGAATATCGTCGGAGATGCGGCAGAGTATCGTTTAGTTTACCTTCCAGCCGCTGAACACAACCAATCAAAACAAACACTGAACGGTAGAAATCCTCCAATTACGGCTTCACATCAGCTCTTAATGACCGGCCAGTGGTGACAACATAAGGCTCATTAAAATGCTAATTATTGAGTGAATGTGTCCAGCACCGAGGGAATGTGTATGTGTGTTTATAACCAACAGTATCATGTTGTCGAATACTGATTATGTAAGGTTATAGGTGTGAGTTATGATATAGTTGTGACAGAGTTGTAAAAATAATGGATTTTTTTTTTTGGTGTGTGTGTGTATGTGTGTGTGTGTGTGTGTGTGTGTGTGTGTGTGTGTGTGTGTGTGTGTGTGTGTGTGTGTGTCTGTATAAAAGAGAGATGTAGAGACACAGGTAGAAAAATAAACAAGGGAATGGTGGAATATCTGATAATTATGTTGAATTATGATGTGTTCCTATGTCATATGTATCAGTCTTATACCTGTGTCATGTGGCAGTTTTATACCTGTGTCATATGTGTAACTTTGACTAGATTACCTCGTTATAGTTGACATGACTGAGGTTGAAAAGAAAATCTCATATCTCCTCACCTCTCACCCTCCCTCTCACCCTCCCTCACCCCTCCCTCACCCCCTCCCACCACCTCCCTCACCCTCCCTCACCTCCCTCACCTCCTCACCCCCTCACCTCACCCCCTCACCCCTCACCCCCTCACCCCTCTCACCCCTCCTCATCATGTTTCTCCGGCCATACGAGTCAATTTTATATCCAAGTTATGTAAAGTTTTCCTTCTTTTTTTTTTAGAAACATCAAAAGCTATCAAGACCTAGTGAACTAATCAATACTTAGTGGTGTTTGTAAGACGACCAGAACGACTTTTAAAACGACAACACAACGAGGCATTAAGTAGTTCTGTTTCCAGGTTTAAAGATGGCGTAAGAAAGAAGATTGTTGATTAAGAGTGAAATGATTGTTTTTTTGCTGCTAAGAGAGGTATGGTGTAAGTCATCTACCCCATGTTTACGCTTTTTGAGACAGTGTTACCAGATGTTGCAAGTGTAAGGAGACATCTAGTAACGTAAAGTCCTCGTAATAAGTGTGTGTGTGTGTGTGTGTGTGTGTGTGTGTGTGTGTGTGTGTGTGTTTGTTATGTATTTTGACGTTAACTGTATTGTTTTTAAAGTGGTTGACAGTCTATACTTATAATGTAAGCTGACGTTGGTAATGAAAAACAAACACATATATTTAGTTGATTAATGAACAGGTTTTTGTCACAATGTTCCGCTCTTTATATGAACCACGTGTCAGAATACATCGTTGTGTGGTGAGGAATTGCGACACAACACCCATGTTCGTGATTAAATGGCTTTATTATCATTTAATTACCCCTAACAGGTAAATATGGCCTCAGGTGTTGTAACAATGTGAACCTCAAACTACCATCACTATTTACATGTTAATTAACCTAACAATGGGGTTGATTTTGTCACGTTTAAATGTATGTAAATAAGGAACTATTTTGAGTGTATTTATACATATATACATAGCACCATTTGAGCTTTTTATTTTTAAGTAAACTGAACGTTATTATCATCGGCACTGCACTGGATCACCTTCACTTCCTAAACTATAAGGTTAGGTGCCTATTCACAGCTGGGTGGACTTGGAGTGCCTCGCCCCCTCCTGCCTAATTAAGCATGCCCTAACTCACCTGTAACTCACCTGTCATCAACCTGGTCCTATAAACTGTTATCATTTCACCGAAGGAACATCAACCGTTTTGTTATCAGTGTCTTATCTAGAGCTGTTACTCCAAGGTTGTGACCATTAGTGAGTATTTGATATTTAGTTCAACTCTCTGTAGTACATTGGTTAATACCGACAGGTCCCGTGGAGGTCGTGTGTACGGCAGAGTGTCGCCTTGAGTATTGATGAGCTAACACAGGCAGTGAGTGACTGGTGCTTTTCGGTTACAAAGACACATTTATTATAGAAGCCAGGACACACACACACACACACACACACACACACACACACACGTCACCCTCCGGGGAGAAACACGGCGCACCGAATTGAGTTTTATTAGGTGTCAAACTGAAAATATTTCGATTTGACAATTTTTTCCCCCCAGCTGTAAAAACTATGATATATTTCCCGATATATGTACAGGATATGCCCAACCATCAACGAATTTAAAAAAACACGAGTATATTTCATAGTGAATAGTTTTCATTTTGAGTGAAAAAAAAATCCGAAAGTGACGGTCCTGGGGAAAAAAATAAAAAATATATCCGGATTTTATGTATACGAACATCCATTCCTGTCGTCAACTCTTACCCCGCCCTTCAGTGCCTCCTATAGGGTTAACGACCACATGAAATCTCACAGGAAAACAGCTAATGAATCCCTATTACTTTGAGTTATTATGCTTCTGAATGTCAAGGGAAACTTTGTGAGGCCAGACACTACTTTTACCTGACGACTCACGACCAAACTCCTGTAGTGTTTCGGCCTTCCTCTCCTTCCCAGGATATTGAGTTCCTCCTTTATGCAGACGCGGGGAAGCTCAGCACTGGACGGCTCAGATCAATAGCAACAGGTGGGTGTCCTATCTCTCTGGATCCTCTCCTAACTCAGGATAAGACAAGCTACTGGATCCACCCACCCACCCACCCACCTCTGTCCCGCCCAACCACCCGCCCAGATCTCTCTCAATGGCGCCGTAGAGGATTTATATCAAGCTCCAACAGGAAAATAGTCTCCGGGTGTAGTAGAAAATATTTTGATTCACACACACACACACACACACACACACACACACACTCACACACACACACACGCACACACCGTCGTGAGTCAGGTGGTGTAGGTGATGTGGTGAGTCAGGTCGTGTGGTGAGTCAGGTAGAGTCATCTGCTCGCTTTAGTCAGTTAGGATTACATTCATATAATATTATGTATCTAGAGAATTACATCCTACCGAGTTTTTCATTTTGGCTTCTATTTAACCTTCTAAAAGTTGTCAGTGAATTCAAAAGGGAATCTCTTCGCTACTCTGGTTTCAAATTACTCCTAAAGTCTTGTGAGAGAGAGAGAGAAAAAAGTTGAATTTTTCTAACTCCTACGGAATAGTTACTCCGCTAATCAACACACCAAAGGCTTTAATTTTCATGGCAGTGATCAAAATCGTGTAAAAAAACCTTCGGGTATACTGATCATTAACTAGAGAGCCAACCAATGGTAAGACCAGAAATATTAGTTAACTATCAGAAAATCACTTAAATCACCTCATTCTTGTTAGAGTCAGAAATGGTTTTTAAATACTTCGGATTTTTTATTGTGTTGTGGACTAGTTGTTGGCTCTCAGTTTGAAAGAAAATATCACAATTTATTTCAATAATTTTTACTTGTATTCTTGAGGTAAATACTGGAGAGACGAGTTATAGTATCTTGTGACAGTAGTAGAAATATTTAATGGTAATATTGTATCATACTTAGTCTTTCATACTACTCATTATATTCATTATTAAGCTTAGTTGTTTGTTATCTGTGTGTGTGTGTGTGTGTGTGTGTGTGTGTGTGTGTGTGTGTGTGTGTGTGTGTGTGTGTGTGTGTGTGTGTGTGAGTGAGTGATTAATTATATCAGGGAATATTATGACGTTGATGTGTTCGTTCGTCTGTCTATATCTTTACTAACACACACACACACACACACACACACACACACACACACAGAAAGATGAAGATTATAAATATTTGTTGGGAGTTTGAGTGTGTACACGTGTCGTTCCCTCCTCTACTTCCTCCTCGGGTCAGTTCTCTCTTCTTCTGCCGGTTTTTCCTCCTCTATCGCCTCCTCCTTCTGTTGTTATGTGCCTCTTGCGTCTCCTGAAGTGTTGTGGCAGACTCAGCTCCCTCCACACACACTGCCTGGTATATACGGGATAAATATAGCAGCCTTTAACTTCCTCTCCTTGTTTCCGCGTCACTGAGTCAGGTGTGTGTGTGTGTGTGTGTGTGTGTGTGTTGGTAGTTGTTGATGAGGAGTTATAGGTACAACAGCGGGTCTAACAGCAGCCTTAAGAGATGGGTTGGCGTTGTGTTTTGTAGGTTGTTACAAGTATCAGTCGTTGTCTTTGTTATAACTTTGTGGTAACTGTATTGACGAGATGTATCGTGATGTAAAGGTACTTGTATGACTGTTTATTAGTTGAAATATTATCTCTATGCACACACACAGCTGGTGCAGTCTGCCAAACTCCTGGGTGTAACTATAGACAACAAACTTGACTGGAAGGCCCATGTAAATAACACAGTCAAGGCAGCCTCGTACCGTCTCTACATGCTACGAAGACTTAGGTCACTTGGGACACCCACGCCAGAGCTGAGAACCATCTACAACGCCTTTATTCTCCCCAAACTAACGTATGTGTCACCAGGCTGGTCGTCTTCTCTCAACTCCACCCAACAACGTCAGCTAGAGAAGGTACAGAAAAGGGCCTGCAGAATCATGCTCGGCGCAGAATACTCCGGCTACACCAACGCTCTCTCCACCCTGGAAATGCCATCCCTCAGTGACCTCCACCACCAAGTACTGGAAAGGTTTGGCCGTGGACTACTGCACCACCTGCCACCTCCTGCCACCTGCAGCCCCCCACCCAACTCGCGCAGTCCGCCACTACAACAAAATTCAGCCCATAAGAGCCGCACCGATAGATATAAGAACAGCACCATCCCATCTATTGTTAAAATAATAAACAACTCCTGATTTATGTACTGTACAGCCCTGTAAATGTATTCAATGCATATTATATCATTATGTCTAAATCTAATGTAAGTCTGTATATTTTCAGCCACCGGCTGCAACTCTATTAATAAACCGTTTATTATTATTATTATTACACACACACACACACACACACACACACCAACCCTCACTCGCTGTGGACATGTGTGGCACAAATTCCCTTGATCATCCTCACCGCTGTGGCCTCGTCACTGATAGCCTCCTCCCCATCCCTGCACACTGAAGGGGCTCACCGTGTACCCTTTATAACACCCGTCTGTCTGTCTATATATTTCTCGCTCGCTTTTCCTAACTCTCTCCTCTATCTATTACTACAGGCAACACACACACACACACACACACACACACATACACTTACACACATATATACATAAATATATACAGTATTCGTATACCAGGATAACACGGTTTGGTGAATGAAAGCCGGTGGGGTATATTCACATTCATACTGCATTCAGGTCCATGTGGTGGAAGGATGACAGGTGGAGGATGAAGGATGATGGGTGGAGGATGGTGTATGATGGGTGGAGGATGATGGATGGTAGGTGAAGGATGGTAGATGATGGAGGGTCATGGCAGTAAAATATAACACACTACAGTACATAACAAACACACTCTCTGTTCTTGTGTCTGAATATTTTGTTTTTCTAATTTCTGGTTAAGTAAGTCAGTCAGTCAGTCTGTTAACTACTTATCAAACAAACAATTAAAAGACCTATAGTTGTTGTTTACTTGTTGACTGTATTTGTTACTGCCTATTGATGGTTCTTTGTTAACAGGGTGTTTCAAAAGTAGTGTTTACCCGAGTGACTGATTTCGGCACAGAGTAACTTTTGCAACACCCTGTCTTAGGTGGATGCCCTATAGGCGTTAAATCAATTTGCCAACAACATCATGTGAACAGTAAGAAGAGGAAAGATTGTACTCGTCTGCCTCCACGTAGAGTCGACTAGATTAGGTCTTTACACAACCCCACTGTCAATGTCAACACGTGAAACAAACTGTGTTGGTTATGTACATTCTTTAAACCAGGATTTTATTGTCTGTACAAATATCACTTAATCGATGAAACTGCGTCAATATTGAAGCTCTCATGTTTATATGGGGGGGGGCTGGTGGTATGTATATATTCTTGTTAACTAAAATACTACATGGTGATATTTTTTTTTTTACAGTATGTGTTAAAAAAAGAAGTATGTTTTGCACTGTATGTAGAGGTTATGTTAGTTTTGAAGGTCATGTTGTTGTAGATTGATCACTATTAATATCATAGCTGTAGTAAACTTTCATGCTACATTTCCTTTACATATTTTGTAGTGATGATTATGACTCTTTTATTCGGCTGTCTATTTGTTTTGGTCTTATTTGGACATAAAGGAATACAGTAATTTATTCTCTCACTCCTAACAGTCCGATCAATGTTTAGATAAGACAATGTTTCACGGAATGTTTGTCTGTTAATCTTGGTCAGCTGTAAGTTATGTTATCCTTCAAGATACAGGATATCTCTCTCCTTCCATGGTATCTCGTTTCAATTCTCTCTCAGTCACGATCGACCACTCCAAGTATAGCCTGGTCGTCATGTACTGCTCACCTGTCTCTGTACCTTGTTCTACCTGGCTCGCTTTTCAATAATACATTAATAACAGGTTCAGGCCGAGGAAATAGCCGTGACTTTATCTCTGGACTGGTGACCTGAGCTGGCGGGCGTACTAAGCTTCTCTGTGGTGAGTTTTATGCCGACAAGAACGCCCATGTAGTTAAACTCTCAGTGGCTGGAGTATTGGATTTTGACTTCACCACTAATGGTTATTTGCTCTTTGGGTAACTTGATGTTGTGTTGTGTGTTGTCCAGTGAGCATTAAACCAGGAACTACTGTACTGTGTTTAAGTCTTTCGTGTTGTGGTTCAACGCCGTCCTCTCTCGTCCCACCTAAAGATGTATGTATGTACTACAGTACAAGT
>NW_024732440.1:1392943-1399891 GCF_018991925.1 Homarus americanus | reverse complement strand
TTTCTTCCTCTCTCTCTCTCTCTCTCTCTCTCTCTCTCTCTCTCTCTCTCTCTCTCTGTTGGTGCTTGGTGAATGAAAAAAACCTGTTGGGATCAGTACTCGCCTCTCACTACCACTCACCAATAATACCTGGTGCTGACGAAGGCGGCGACGATACCGAGTGTTTGTTAACAGCTGTGACCCTCTCCTCCACACCTGACGAAGATCCATTCTGTAAACTGGAATAAATCAGGATAATTTATGTAATAATTGTTGTGGTATTTATGGATATATGACTATTGATGGGGAGGGGTGTGGAAGAGGGGGTGAGAAGGGGGAGAGGGGGTGAGGAAGAGGGGGAGAGGGGTGAAAGGGGTTGGAGGGAAGGTACTAATCTCACACAGAAACATAACAACACCCAATAGTTCTGGGCAAAATTAGTTCACCTTTTGTATAGTGACATGAGAACTGTGTGTGGAGGGAGGGAGGGAGGTGGGTGTACGTGGTGGTTGGGGTGGGTGTAAGATCATGGGGTGTGTTGGGGGTGGGTGTGGGTCGTGGGGAATTGGGGTGTGTGTTGGGGGTGGGTGTGGGTCGTAGGGGGGTGTGTTGGGGGTGGTGTGGTCATGGGGGTGGGTGTAGGTCATGGGGGGTGGGTGTGTTGAGGTGGGTGTGAGTCATGGGGGTGGGTGTGTTGGGGGTGGGGTGCGGTCATGGGGGTGGGTGTGTGGAGTCGTGGGGGTGGGTGTGTTGGGGGTGGGTGTGGGTCGTGGGGGGTGTGTTGGGGGTGGGTGCCAGGTCATGGGGGTGGGTGTGTTGGAGGTGGGTGTAGTCATAGGGGAGTGCAGGAATGTGTTGGGGTGGGTGTAGGTCATAGGGGTGTGTTGTTGGGGGTGGTGTAGGTCGTGGGGTGGGGGTGTGTGTTGGGGTGGGTGTAGGTCACCGGGGGTGTGTTGGGGGTGGGTGTGGGTGTGGGGAGTGGGGGGGTGTGTGTTGGGGGTGGGTGTGGGTCTCGTGGGGAGTGGGGGTGTGTGTGTTGGCAGTGGAGTGCTGTAGGTCATGGGGGTGGGTGGGGGGTGGGTGTAGTAATTAAACCATTGGTCAACAGTCCCCAGCAATGGTGATAAAGAGGAGACACATAAAGCCAAGTCGGATAAAATGCAATTAATTGGCTTTCAGGTTCAGCAAACTCAATCACACTTGTAAGGAAAAACGTTAGCAGGATATTGGCATCAGACGTGGAGAGTTTGTGCTGAGATCCAGGCAGGGTGGAGGGGCTGGCTGGCTGGCTCGCTGGCTGGCTGGCTGGCGGGTCTCACGGAACAAGATTGCATTTATACAAGTCTCAGTGTTTGTGCAGTGCTGACACGAGTAAATACTGCCTCTCGCTCAGCTATACTACGTCCTCATCTCCTCTCGGTTCTGCCTGCTGGTTCTGACTGGTTCTGATACTGGTTCTGATTGGCTGTGATTGGTGGTTCTAGCTGGTTCTGACTGAAGTTCTGACTGGTTATGACTTGTTCTATCTACTGTCTCTAACTGAACTATAATACGTGGTTAAGAGTCCGAACTATACGCCTTCAGAGCTCACCACACCACCGTAATGACCAATCAAGAGGCTCTGTTGGCCTCCCTTCCCTTCCTTTCCCTTCCTTCCCTTCACCTCCTCTTCCCTTCCTCCCTCCCTCTCTATATCATGAAAATCCCACGAATTCACGGCAGCCACACGAAGAAGACCCAGTGTTAGTCCAGGCTAAACGTGTCTTAGTGTTAATACTTCTATATATCAACACCAAATACCTACCCCAGTATGTTAAGACACACACGTAAACAAATGATCTTCACTACATAAACTCAGAGATCAACTTACCATCATTAACATAAACTTGAGAAAAGAAAGGTAGAAAGTTTTAAAAGTAACTCACCTGTTTGTTGGAGTATATTAATTAATGTTACAACTACTGCAAACAAAATCTTCTTCCTGGCACGACCAACTTACAAGAACACACACACACACACACACACACACACACACACACACACACACACACACTCAAAATATATCCTACAAATATACTATAAACCTCTAAAAGAACATATTAACAGCATAACACCCAATACATTATGAATACAATTATAAATACATACATCCTCATCTATGTATACCGCGGCATAAACATTATATATTCATGCCAAGAGAAGAGTTTTAATGAAGAATTTTACATCACTAGTCAGGCATATTATTCACTAATCTCAGTAGAAATATATTCCGTTATACTTTTTATCTTTTAACTGTGAACATTATATTACTTTGAAGTTAGTGGTGTGAGAAGAGGAATTTACCCCACAGACAGACAGACACAGACAGACAGACAGACAGACAGACACAGACAGACAGACAGACACAGACAGACAGACAGACAGACAGACAGACACAGACAGACAGACAGACAGACAAACACTGACTCAACACTAACTCATCTCTGTATTAACTGTCAAACGTTTTCTTAGGTTAGGTTAGGTTAGGTTAGGTTTACACCACCAAAGAGACGAGAGACAAACAGACACAAATGATAACTGTTTACACCACAAGGGAAGGAAATAAATAATAATCTCCAACTAATAATTTTTATATTTCCAACAACCGATTTTATTTCCAAGAGAGATTTATCAGTAGCCCTGTAACTCTCTCTCTCTCTCTCTTTCTGTAACTGTAACTCTGTAGCCCTGTAACTCTCTCTCTCTCTCTCTTTCTCTCTCTGTAACTGTAACTCTGTAGCCCTGTAACTCTCTCTCTCTCTCTTTCTCTTTCTCTCTTTCTGTAACTGTAACTCTGTAGCCCTGTAACTCTCTCTCTCTCTTTCTCTCTTTCTGTAACTGTAACTCCTGGCCTGTAACTCTGTAGCCTGTAACTCTGTAGCCCTGCTGCTCTGTGGCCCCTGTAACTCTGCTGGCCTGCAGCTCTGCCCTGTAACTCTGTAGCCCTGTAACTCTGTAACTGTAACTCTGTAGCCCTGTAACTCTGTAGCCCTGTAACTCTGTAGCCCTGTAACTCTGTAGCCCTGTAACTCTGTAGCCCTGTAACTCTGTAGCCCTGTAACTCTGCAGCCCTGTAACTCTGTAGCTCTGCCAACTCTGTAGCCCTGTAACTCTGTGGCCCTGTAACTCTGGCCCTGTGCTCTGTAGCACAACTCTGTAGCCCTGTAACTCTGTAGCCCTGTAACTCTGTAGCCCTGTAACTCTGTAGCCCTGTAACTCTGTAGCCCTGTAACTCTGTAGCCCTGTAACTCTGTAGCCCTCTTAACTCCTGTAGCCCTGTAGCTCTGTAGCCCTGTAACTCTGCTTAGCCCTGTAACTCTGTAGCCTGTAGCTCTGCTTAACCCTGTGCTCTGTAGCCCTGTAACTCTGTAGCCCTGCCCAACTCCTGGCGGCCTGTAACTCCTGTAGCCCTGTAACTCTGTAGCCCTGTAACTCTGTAGTCCTGTAGCTCTGTAGCCCTGTAACTCTGTAGCCTGTAACTCTGTGGCCCTGTAACTCTGTAGCCCTGTAGCTCTGTAGCCTGTAGCTCTGGCGCTCTGTAACTCTGTAGCCCTGTAACTCTGTAGCCCTGTAACTCTGTAGCCCTGTAACTCTGTAGCCCTGTAACTCTGTAGCCCTGTAACTCTGTAGCCCTGTAACTCTGTAGCCCTGTAACTCTGTAGCCCTGTAACTATAAGTCCAATAACGTTAAACCTAAGATACACACAGACAATAACAATGTAAAGTAAATATAAGTGTTAAGTAAATTAAAAGTGAAACTCTAGAATAAAAGTTTTCTTTATCTCAGTAATTTAGTGACCGGCTGACAGTGAACTCATTACTGCGGTGATCTGATAACACTTACGATGATATATTATAGGGAGGGGAGCGTTATATCAAGGCTAATTACTATTATATTACAGTGTATATATAATCAGTATACAAAATTACATTATTATTTGGTTTTCAGGTGTATGGTATTTTGATATATTATAAAAACAATTATTAGATATTTTTAGGAATTATTTTTTTTATGAAGATGACGATTTAGCACTTTATGATCTAGTTTAGTTACCGCTGGAGATTGTCTCATGTCTACGTTTTCTTTAACTGGCGAATAAATCCTGTGTTGTCATTGGTCAATCATTTTACTCCAACTTGGTCAATTTTAGTGCGATTTTCACCATATGTTTATCATGGGGATCTTATCACCTGTTGATCAAGTATGTCGAGTTTGGTGTAAGTCTGTAAAATCTGTTCTTGTGTTATTTTGGGGTTACAGACAGAGACAGACAGACAGACAGACAGACAGAGACAGACAGACAGACAGACAGAGACAGACAGACAGGACCAAATACCTGCCTCACTGACACAGGTAAGGTAACAAATTAATAATAATGTTATGACTGTATCTTATAAATGTATATATTATCCTGTCGTTTTTTTTAAAGATATTTTCATTAATTTTCTAGTACCATTAATGACAGTAATTATAAACCTTGTGAACGGGATTTTAAAAACTTGGATATATGATTAACACTGGCCCATCCACCTCTGCTCTACCACTCTCCCCACCACAATTACCAACGATGTCAATAGTATTCGTGATAGTATTCGTAAAACCACAAGTAATATTTCACCACAACAAAGAGTACTGATGGGTCACACAGGAAGTAAAAGAATATTTAATCTTGGCCTTCAACCTCACCTGTTACCTGACTAAGTCCACGACAAATTTATCTGAGACTTGTTCAACGTGTAGGGTGAATACCTCATCACCCGCCTAACCTAACCTAACCTAACCTAACCCAACCTAACCTAACCTAACCTAACCACCAGCAGCCTTCATGCGTGCCCCCCCGGCCTCGTCAGCTGTGTATAAGATCCACAAAACACGAAGAACATAATTCACGCAGTCGACGACTCACAGAAAACCTTTACAAGATCAGACGGGAGAATCTCTGCACAAATATGAAGATTTATGGAGTTTCCTGCACCGCCCGCCGGCTTGGTGATGCAGATCTCGGGAGTTGTGTTAAAAAATAGATCATACAATCCTTCTGGGCCGCCTCTCACGGTCTTAACTCACCGTATATATTCAACAAGTCTGAGATATAAATTAGTGGTGGATTTGGGTAGGTAACAGAGGTGAGGTTCCCAGCCAACATGTAATTCTTCATACTTCCTCCATGAGTTGTCACCAAGTTCTATAGTGAAATCAAACTCCTGTTCATTTTACGATTATTATTTTTTTACGTAATCTCTAGTACTGTATGTATCAATTCTTTTACAGTATTTGCGGATTTTTACACCAGTCGTTCTAATTCATTATTGTGAGGCTTGTTTACACGGAGGAGTAGGAGAGTATCACTTACTGTTTACACTCTTACAGTCAGTCAGTAGTACGGCCATCAACACAGTCAGTCAGTAGTACGGCCATCAACACAGTCAGTCAGTAGTACGGCCATCAACACAGTCAGTCAGTAGTACGGCCATCAACACAGTCAGTCAGTAGTACGGCCATCAACACAGTCAGTCAGTAGTATGGCCATCAACACAGTCAGTCAGTAGTACGACCATCAACACAGTCAGTCAGTAGTGCGACCACCAACACAGTCAGTCAGTAGTACGGCCATCAACACAGTCAGTCAGTAGTACGGCCATCAACACAGTCAGTCAGTAGTACGGCCATCAACACAGTCAGTCAGTAGTACGGCCATCAACACAGTCAGTCAGTAGTACGGCCATCAACACAGTCAGTCAGTAGTATGGCCATCAACACAGTCAGTCAGTAGTACGACCATCAACACAGTCAGTCAGTAGTGCGACCACCAACACAGTCAGTCAGTAGTACGGCCATCAACACAGTCAGTCAGTACCACGGGCATCAACATGAATCCAAATTATCGATATATTTCTCTACATATTTTTGTACCTAGAACTGAATTCACAGGGGGAGAATTTGTATTTAATGTTACAGAAAAGAGAGAGAGTAAAACTGGATCAAATATTTCAGAGCTTAAGGATACACTTTGTAGACGATGTTGTTATTGTTTCTTGTGTACTGAGGCACTTCAACGACCCTGAGTGTTTAATGATCATTCACTAAATCTTTATGAAACAAGTGTGAAGAATTGTGAAAGATATTATTTTATATTAGAATTTTTGTTGTTTTGTTTTTGTTTCCAGTCACTACAGCGATAAGTATCTTTTAAAGTATCGTTCACTGAGGACTGAAGTTTCTACCGGTCACTATCTTAAGTAATAAACTGATACTTAATGATTTACTTAACTTATAAAAACGAGTTAACTTCACCAGCTAACTTCGGGTCTCTCAGTGATGTAAGTTTTGAGTTATTTTCCCCTGTGTTAACTACCTGTGTCATAACTAACTAATGTTTGGTCTTGTTAACACAGGTGTATTATGAGGCTGCATTGTTTCATAGCCAGTTAATATAATGTACTGAGTCAGGAGATGTATTGTATGTTTACCTCAAGTTACTGTCATATTTTGGTTCTTTGGTGAGATTGAGTGCGCATGCGTCGTGTGTTGAGTGTTATTATACGTAAATTGTAAACATAGCTCTTCCTGTAATGTGTTATGGTGTTATGTTAACGTGACGCTATATAAAGGAAATAAATGAATAACACGCATGCGCACACACACACACACACACACACACGCACCCACACATAGTTCCGTCATAATCGGTAATCCTTAATGAACTACTGTAATTCCTAATCTTGTTACACACCGAAAGACCTCAAGTCGTTAAAGCGCAGTAATAACATCAGCACAATTCCTGGTGCTGATTGGTCGAAAAGTTCTGTCAGTGAGTCAGTGAGTCAGTCAATACGGTAGAGTCAGTAGCCAGAGACCCGCTAGACACACTGAGGAAGTCATTGATGTCCTGTTTTAAAAATCCAATTGTTTAATGTAACTTAATAATA
>NW_024732440.1:1382943-1387943 GCF_018991925.1 Homarus americanus | reverse complement strand
TATATCTATTCTGTAATACGGTGACCAGAACTGAACTGTGTAATCCAGGTGTGGTCTCACAAGAGCAAGATACAGTTTTAGGATGACTTCGCTAGTCTTGTAACTAACACTCCTTTGCACGAATCCAAGTACATCATTGGCCTTGTTACGAGCAAAATCACATTGTTGACTTGGTTTAAGATTCCTACTTATCATTACTCCTAGATCTTTCTCACAGTCGGATTTCTCTATGACAACGTTGTTCATCTGGTATCTGGTTTCTCTGTTTACATCTTCAAGACTAAGTACTTTACATTTCATCTGCTATTTTTCAGACCATTCGAAAAACTTTAGTTCTTCCTGTAGTTTTGCAAAGTCCTCGTCAGATTTAATTATACGTCATATTGGTGTCCTCAGCAAATTTAATAATGTTGCTGTCTACGCCTATATCTATGTCGTTTATGTATACAATAAATAGTAATGGTCCACTCACCTCACCAAACCAAATCCCGCAGATAAAAGCGAGGGTAGGTTAATTCTCAGGTAAAATAATCTATGGCATATAATCCTCAGGTAACCCCCTACAGCTGTGTCATAATCTTCGAGTATTCCTATATAATTCATCCTATAGCCCACTTGAATATAACAGTATAGTACAGAACAATGATATACCACAGTCTTATAACACTGTGTCTCAAGAGTTATTTGTATATGTTAAGTAAAGTCAGAATATTCATGTATTTCCTGTTTGATATTTAATGAGCGACTGTTGTGTTTATTGTACTGTAAAAACAAACAAATACATAACAACAAAACACAAAACAATGAAAACAAAAGACCGATAAGCAAAAACAATAATGAATTAATAACAACAAGCAAGAGGGTGGAGATGGGTATAAGGGGGGGCGTGTGTGTGTGCAGGGTGGACGTGGTGCAGGGTACGTGCAGGGGGTGTGTGTTGCTCTAACGCGTCTAATTGAATATTAGCCTCCCAGCTCATTCCATCTCAAGTTGGGTTAAGCATTAAACCAGATCAAATTAACGTTAAGGTGTTTAAGTATCACGTGAAATACAAAATGAGGGTGTCTAATCTTCACCTCACACCCCCCCCCTATATCAAACCCATCCACCATCACTCATACAATCCATAACCAAATAAAACACTATACACCTTAATCAACAATTCATCAGGTAACGAAATAATCACTAATTAAACCGCTGACACCACCACCGCTGACACCACCAACTAAAGAACATAACCACAGGAGGACTAATCAACTTCCTCTCAGGTAACAGACTCAACACCTTCACCCACTACCCTCAACACAGCAATACCTACGGGTGGTGGTACACGGGTAAGCGTGACAGCATAACGAGCACCATGGCCCACTCAGACAGCATAACGAGCACCATGACCCACTCAGACAGCATAACGAGCACCATGGCCCAGTCAGACAGCGGCACGAGCACCATGGCTCACTCAGACAGTGAGAATTTGAGCACCCATGGCCCAGACAGCATATACAACGAGCACCATGGCCCACTCAGACAGCATAATTGAGCACCATACCACTCCAGATACATAACGAAGCACCTATGGCCCACTCAGACAGCAGCATAACGAGCACCATGACCCACTCAGACAGCATAACGAGCACCATATAGACCCACTCAAGACAGCACAACGAGCACCATGACCCACCTTGCATATATACCCATAACCTGACCCACTCCAGACAGAGCAACGAGCACCATGGCTCCACTAAGACAGCATATCGAGCACCATGGCCCCCCAGACAGCATAATGACACCATGACCACTCCAGACAGCATAACGAGCACCATGACCCACTCAGACAGCATAACGAGCACCATGACCCACTTCCAGACAAGATAACGAGCACCATGACCCACTCAGACAGCATAACGACAATTCATAAGCCCACTTCCAGACAGCATAACGAGCACCATGGGCTCCACTCAGACAGCATAACGAGTAACCATGGCCCACTCAGACAGCATAACGAGCACCATGGCCCACTCAGACAGTACAACGAGCACCATGGCCCACCACACAGCATAACGAGCACCATGGCCCACTTCCAGACAGCATAACGAGCACCATGGCCCACTTCCAGACAGCATAACGAGCACCATGGCCCACTCCAGACAGCATAACGAGCACCATGACCCACTCAGACAGCATAACGAGCACCATGACCCACCAGACAGCATAACGAGCACCATGACCCACTCAAGACAGCATAACGAGCACCACACCCACTCAGACAGCATAACGAGCACTACACCCACTCCAGAGGCGCACGAGCACCATGACCCACTCAAGACAGCATAAAGAGCACCATGACCCACTCAAGACAGCATAAAGAGCACCATGACCCACTCAAGACAGCATAACGAGCACCATGACCCACTCAGACAGCATAACGAGCACCATGACCCACTCAGACAGCATTAAGGGTACTACCTCACATGTAGAGAGGTCAGGCAAGACGGGTTAGTGAGAAACTGGTCCTGTGTGTGACTCACTCACTCTCTCTATCTATCTATCTGTTCCTATATTGTTATTCCCTCTTATATCTACTTACCTCTCGATTAATTCTTTCACTATCAACACACAAACACGCACGCGCACACAAACAAACAAACAAACAAACACACACACACACACACACACACACACACACACACACACACATACATACATACAGTATGCTACGAAGACTTAGGTCACTTGGGACACCCACGCCAGAGCTGAGGACCATCTACAACGCCTTTATTCTCCCCAAACTAACGTATGCGTCACCAGCCTGGTCGTCTTCTCTCAACTCCACCCAACAACGTCAGCTAGAGAAGGTACAGGAAAGGGCCTGCAGAATCATGCTCGGTGCAGAATACTCCGGCTACACCAACGCTCTCTCCACCCTGGAAATGCCATCCCTCAGTGACCTCCACCACCAAGCACTGGAAAGGTTTGGCCGTGGACTACTGCACCACCCTCGTCATCGCCACCTCCTGCCACCTGCAGTCCCCCACCCAACTCGCGCAGTCCGCAACTACAACAAAATTCAGCCCATAAGAGCCCGCACCGATAGATATAAGAACAGCACCAGCCCATCTATTGTTAAAATATTAAACAACTCCTGATTGATGTACTGTACAGCCCTGTAAATGTATTCAATGCATATTATATCATTATGTCTAAATCAAATGTAAGTGTATATTTTCAGCCACCGGCTGCAACTCTATTAATAAACCGTTTATTATTATTATTATTATTACACACACCGGAGGGAGAGTGGAGGTCATGGGTCAAGATCTCAGAGGGAGTCTTAAGACAAATATAACCCCCCCACACCCTCATCATTCTGTCACTTTATGTAACTTGCTGACAAACCCCATGACCCTTCAGGCTTCCACGCCCTTAATGCATGAGTCATAAAGGCAAGCATGAACTCCGCATGCTTCCCAGTTGGGCGCTGTAAACGCTCTGCGCTTCACCTTGCGCTTCACCTTGCACAGGATGTAAGGAGGTGCCCAATAAACTAGCCCCCTCCAGGGCAATCTGTAATCTGTCTAAATATTTCTAGTAAGTGATGACGTCAACATACACCACCAACTGGTTGACTAAACGCCTTTAATTACATGGTTAATTTACCTAATTTACAAAGGTAACTACAAATAACCCTTATAAACATTTACCATCTAACATTATCATTTTTCTGTGTTTAGTTTAATTAGTCTGTTTAGTGAAAGTGTAATCCTAATGTTATTCGTTTCTTAGGTTTATTATTTATTTATCTTTTGTTTTTCGATCTTTTGTTACTTTTATTTAATTATTTTTCATTTATTTTTTTTTACCTTTTGTTACTTTTATTTAATTATTTTTTATCTTCTAATTATTCGATCTTTTTTTTAGTTCCTAAGTCAACCAATCACCTAACACACTTCGCATTGGGTTGTTTGGTCGTCAGGCGAAACAAGCTAGGGTGTCTAATCTTCAGGTGAGCCATGGTTCGTGTTACCTTTAGATGCTGTAAACGTGTTCTAGTTTCTTAAGTCAATCGGTAACACAGACTTGGACGCACTTAACCCTACGATAAGTCAATCCGTAACACACACTTGGACCCTTAACCCTACGATAAGTCAATCCGTAACACACACTTGGACACACTTAACCCTACGATAAGTCAATCAGTAACACACACTTAGACCCTTAACCCTACGAGAAGTCAATCAGTATCACACACACCTGATACACTGTCACACACACCTGATACACTGTCACACACTATGGGGGGCCTCTGGCTCTTCTAAAACACAATCTCTGGTTACTTCACAAAAGAGAGTTGTATGGACAATGACCTACTTGAAAAAAAAACAGATCACACAAACGAAAAATTTGCTATATTGAAATTTTAAAAATTAGAGGATATTAACACCTACTGCTGTGCCCTCTGTTTACAAATCTATCAATCACTTGCTTGACAATAATTACTTCCAGTTCCGGAAAAATCAGAGATACAACTTAAGGCCCCCAGAGCTACTAAGACCACCCCCCATGAGCTCCTCTCAGTCCCAGACCTCCATAAAATATCACGGTGTGAAGGTGTGGAACAACTTACCCCCACCCATCCCAGCAAAGACTACGCTCCCTTCCTTTAAATCATCTCTTAAAATATATCTGTTGTCTAAGTATAAATATTTCTCGTAACACTTACTATATTTACAGTACCTGCTTTTATTGTACCATCAAAACCGTTTTATCGGAAATTATCATGTAAATAAATAAGTAATTACCATTGCAATAAACATAATTGCCAACTAGACATAATCCTGACAGCTCTGTCCTCTTGTTCAACCTTATTACTGTACAACCCAGGTTGTACTGCTCCCCCATTATACTTATGTTTTTCAATTCCACTGTAATTTATATGTATGTGTATGTGTATGTATGTGTGTGTATGTGTATGTGTGTACATATATACATACATATATATA
>NW_024732440.1:1373493-1378493 GCF_018991925.1 Homarus americanus | reverse complement strand
TCCTCCCCTCCCCGTTCTCTCCATTATTTCCGAGTCATGTCCTGCCACATACAACAGGTAGAGAGTGTAGGTGGGAGACACACGCCCTCCCTGATGCCCTCAAGCCCCACCTTAGTGGTCTCATACTATAGGGGTTGATTCTGCCACGTGTGGATGTAGCGTGGGTGAGTATATCCTCTTTCTGTGTGTGTTTGTGTGTGTGTGTGTGTGTGTGTGTGTGTGTGTGGATGTTTTTCAATCTGTATAATTATGACCTCACACACACACACACACACACACACACACACACACACACACACACAGAGTAACTTTTTATTTCACTCACTATAATTGATTTAATTCTTATATACCTAATCTTATATCCTTTCAAATAACCCAAAATTATATATACTTCCTTATAATACTTTACTATAACACCACGTACTGAAAACTTCCTATAAAATGCATAGTGAAGTTTTCCATTTAGAAGTTGGCTGAGGGAGTTGGTGAAGTGTGAGGCGAAGTTTATAGAAAGTGTACTTGAAAGTTACTAAAGGTGCAGAACGTGAATAAAAAGAGTGAGGAACTGTATACTGCATGAAGAGATGGAGGAGGGAGATGGAGAGAGAGAGAGAGAGAGAGAGAGTAGGGAGGGGGGAAGGAAAGGAGAAGTGGCCATATAACATTGTAAAATAAAGGTCAAAATCTGAATGAATCTCTGGGTGTTGATGTAAGGAATCAGGGAAGTATATATATGTGTGTGTGTGTGTGTGTGTGTGTGTGTGTGTGTGTTCATCACCGGGAAAGTAAAGGCTATATGATTAAGGAAGAATATTTAACCTTACAGTGTGGCTGAAGAGGTAAACTATGGTAATAATGAGATGTAAACACGAGGGTAGAGAAGCTATTGAAGGTGTTGGAAATAATCATCTTTATATCATTTACTTCACGACTAACTAACCTCACCTGGGGGCTACATTTTATACAGACTTGAGGAAACTTTTCGTAAGGTAGAAGCTAAAAGGAAGTTTGTTAAGGTTAAAATACCAGTTCTTAAGTAACATAAAACACAGAATGAATCATTGTACGGAAGACTAAGTCAGTTCCTCATTTACGTCCACCGTCAGAAGGTATATAAGAAATTTCATAATTGCCAGAGAACACATATATATATTCTTGTATCTTACACGTGAGGGCTAGAGGTAGGGGACAGCACTGGAACACACAGACGGGGAGGTATTGGTACTCTCCCAGCACATATCACAGGTAGGATTAAGTGAAGGTCTCTCTGTCCCTCTTTTTTGTTGATATTTGTCAGTCAGTTGAATTTATTCGTCAACCTGGATATGAAGAAATCCAAACACACGTCACTTTCGATATATTAAGTAAATGATGTTTATTGTCAAGACGAGATCACCTTTTAAAATGTGCTTTGTGTTGTAAATCAAACTATAGTATGAAATAAGTTTGGTTAGGTTTGGTTACAGGATGTTAGGTTGGGTTACAGGATGTTGGGTTAGGTTACAGGATGTTAGGTTGGGTTACAGGATGTTAGGTTAGGTTATTGGATGTTTAGATTAGGTTACAGGATGTTAGGTTAGGTTATGGTGGTAAACCACGTCTTAAATGGCACAAACAAGCCATTACCATATATGAATTACTTCCCATTAGGTTGTAGATATAAAGGCAACAAGTTTTCCCTAATTGGCTAAAAGTCAGTTGATTCTTAAAAAGCTTAATTGAGTAATAAACCTGATAGGGTAAGGTAACACCCCCCCCCCCTCTTGTCCCTCAGTCCTCCCACCATCATCACTACTGCCACACCATCACCACCACTCACCACCACCACCTCTGTTACCCTCTCACCACTCCACCACCACCACCTCTGTTACCCTCTCCACACTCCCACCACCACCTCTTGCCCTCCCACCACTCACCACCACCACTCTACCCACCACCACCACTACCACTCACCATCACCATCACCACCCACACCAGCACTCACCACCACCTCTGTTACCCTCTCACCACTCACCCCCACCACTACCTCAACACCCACCACCCACACCCCCCATCCTAACTCTTCACCACTCCCCTACCAACAACCTCTCTTACCATACTGCCCTCTCACCATCACCTCCCTCATGTCTCGCTGATGGACACACACGAGTCTCCAGTCTAACGCTGATGGTTTGCATGTATTTTTTTTTCTCTTTCAAGCTACACGAGAGGAGCAAAGAGACGTGAGAGAGACTGAATAAGTGGAGGAGGAGGAGGGCGTGTAGTTAGTGAGGGAAGGAAGAAAGAAGAAGGAGGAGAAGAAGAAGAAGAAGAAGAAGAATCAAGCTTAAAATATAGTGGAGGAGGAACAGGAAGAAGGAAGCTGAGAAGACAGGAGATAAACACCCACCTTAAGACGCCGTTGCTGCTAGGTGGACAGACAGACAGACAGACAGACAGACAGACAGACAATCAACATTAAAATCGTCACTATCACTTTTTGGGAGGTGAAACATTCTTACTATTACGACTTGTTGTTGTTGTTGTTGTTGTTGACTCGGTGATATGCAATGAGTTCACTATCAAGAGTATGACCCGGAAGTTGTGACTTGAGGGCTTCATTAACGTTGTCAAGAAGGTTTGCTTACATAGAGACGTATAATACTGATGATGAGTGAGGGGATGATTCAGCTTTCTGAAGGAAGGAATGAAGGAGAGGTGAAGGAAGGAACAGAAGGAATGAAGGAGGAGGGAGGAAGGAAGAAGTGAAGGAATAGAAGAGAAGGGAGAGAGGAATGAAGGGAGAAGGAAGAGAAGGAATGAAGGAGGAAGGAAGGAAGGAACAGAAGGAATGAAGGAAGAGAAGGGAGGGGGAGGAAGGAAAAGGAAGGAAGGAAAGAGAAGAAGAGGAAAATAATGCATGAAGGAAGGAATAATGAAGAGAGAAGGATTCATATAATCATTTTGACTGGTGAGGATGAAACATGGTGGTGGTGGGTGGTGGTGGTGGTAGGTGGTGGTGGTAGGTGGTGGTGGTAGCTGATGGTGGTAGATGCCTGGTGGTCTTGTGTATGCCTCTGCTGAGTCTTGAGAAAGCAGGACTTGTGGACGAGTCTAAAGCACCCCTGAGATTGGTGATTGAATTATGTTGGTTGAGAAATTTATGGGACTGTCTTGAAGAGCTGACCAGTGCAATACTATCACTGGGGACAGAGAGGTGTGTGGTGTGTGAGAGGGTGTGTGTAGGGGTGTGTAAAGGAGTGTGAGGAGGTGTGAGAGGGGTGTAATGTGTGAGGGTGTGTAAAGGTATGTGAGATTGTGTAAGGTTGTGTGTGTGATAGAGGGTGCGGAGAGAGAGGGTGGGGTGTGGAGAGGGGGAGGATGTAAAGGGGTGTGAGGGTGTGAGAGGTGTGAGGGTGTAAAGGGGTGTGAGGAGGAGAGGGTAATGGTGTGAGGGTGTGTGTAAGATATGAGTGTGTGTGTAAGGGGTGTGTGTGTGTGATAGAGGGTGGGAGAGAGAGAGGGAGAGGGTGTGTGGGAGGATGTGTAAAGGGGTGTGGAGGGTGTGTAAAGGTGTGAGAGGTGTGAGAGGGGTGGTGTGTGAGGTGTGTGTAAAGGTATGTGAGATTGTATGTAGGTGTGATAGAGGCGTGGAGAGAGTGTGGAAGGATGTGTGTGAAGAACAGAGAAATGAATTACAAAATCAATTCCTCGGTGAAATATAAGATGGAGAAGATGTGATAAAGATGACACTTAAAGGAGAATGGAATAGAATATGAAGGAAGGAAGAATTTAAAATACCTTGATCACTTCTGTAAAAAAAAAAATCTTGGAAATATTAAGAATAGCAGAAAGTAGAATTAAGTTTCCGGTGATGGAGGTGTTTGATTGAGAATAGGTTAGGTTAGGTTAGGTTAGGTTAGGTTAGGTTAGGTTGAGAATAGGATAGGAATACGGTGATGTGATGAAAGAAGGAGGAGAGGGGAAGAAGGAGAGAGGAAAAAGGAGTAGTAGGAGGAGCAGGGAGGAGGAGAGGAGAAGAAAGAGGATGAAGAAGAAGGAGGAGAATGAAGGGGAGGATAAGAGAGGAAGAAGGAAGAGGAGGAGTAGGATGAGAGAGGCAGAGGAAGAAGGAAACGGAGTAGGAGGAAGAGGAGGAGGAGGAGGAGGAGGATCAGAGGAACAAGGAGGAGAGAGGAAGGATAAGGAGGATGATAGAAGCAGAAGAATAAGAAAAACAAGAAGAAGGAGGAGGAGGAGGAGGAGGAAGCAGGGCGTGGTTATGTAAGGCTGGAGGAGGTGGGCGTGGTTTTGGCCTGTAGGAACACTGGAGGACTTACGTGTCTGGAGGTGTTAATCCCGGATGATGTCACAGGTAAACAATCTCGTACAGCATTGTCAGCAGGTCTTGTTTGGGGTCAATTCATCTACCAAGGTTATTAAGCGCCGTTCATTATGTCTGTTTCATCTACCAGGGTTATTAAGCGCCGTTCACTATGTCTGTTTCATCTACCAAGGTTATTAAGCGCCGTTCACTATGTCTGTTTCATCTACCGCTGTTATTAAGCGCCGTTAGCCATGTATTTATGTCTCATCGACCAGAGTTATTAAAAGTTGAGTCGAAATCGGAAGCTCACCAACAGTCCGCCATCTTGCTCTTTCATAAATAAGACTTGAAAAATCAACGAAGTATTATTGGTAGGAAGGAGGAATGAGATACCTGGGATGGAGGAGTGGACTGCTTGCTTGCTTGCTTCTTTCTTTTCTTCTTTCTTGCTTGCTTGCTTTCGTTTCTTTGCTTGCTTGCTTTCTTGCTTGCTTACTTTCTTGCTTGCTTGCTTGCTTTCTTGCTTGCTTGCTTGCTTTCTTTCTTTCTTTCTAGTTTATTTAAGATAGGTTGTAAGAGAAAGATAATTTCACTTATACATACATACAATAATGTAACAAGGATGGCCGGCTCTAGGGCCACCTCGGCGTGAATTTGTTTAAGGTGTAGAAGCTGTCACCCACACAAGAACCAC
>NW_024732440.1:1325993-1368493 GCF_018991925.1 Homarus americanus | reverse complement strand
ATTGGTTATGAAATACATATAAATGTTTATCTATTTACTAAACACTTTCGTATTTGTTCACAGTTAATCGTCTGTCAAAAAATGAAATGGTCAGCTTTTTGTTCACAACATTTATAAATCAAATGTATAATTAGTAAATAAAAATATCGAGCTCATATTCACGTTGATATGAGTTTGCTTAACTAGACTGTAGCCACACCCGCAGCGCCACACATCAGAGCGGTATTCATCACACGGGTTAATAGGAATTCGTTGGCTGCAGCAAAACCAATCATGATGATGTGTGAGAGGACCTTACATGACAGGCAGTAGCTGTATTAACTCATAAATGATTGACTGGCTGACGTTATGGGCGCCATTAGCACACAGGACCTAGACACAGACACTGTATGGCTGAAACACTGACGTATGGCTGACGGCAACTTTTTATTTATTTATTTATTTATTTATTTATTTATTTATTTATTTATTTGCCTTGTTTTACGGGCACTACCCCACCTGGGCCCAAGTCATTTTTAATGGCCCACATCAAGGTCTCTGGTGGGAGAAAATATAATAATAATGATTATGATAAAAATAATACTGATACTAATAAAATAATAAAAATACTGTAAATAAAAACAAATAAATATAATAAAAGAAAATAATAATAATACAAATAAAAATGAAAAAAATAATAATAACAATAACCATAAATAAATACAAAACTTAAAGAAAACAAAATATCGAGTGAAAAACGAAAAAGGTAAAGTAAGTTGTTGAGAAAAATAAGGACATGTATTATTGACTTGGGGTTGGACCTGGTGACCGTGAGCCCCCGTCAGTCCCCCCCATTCATCTGACCATCATGCTCCTTGAGTGTATGAGGTGGTAATAGCCCTGTTATAGGTCACCATTATATGAGATTTTGTAATAATGTTGATCAGAGGAGTAAAAAAAAATATATACCATTTTGTTATAAGCGAGAGATATTACTCAGCTTATGGATTGATATTTTATTTCAGGTGTTTCTCTGTCTCTCAGCCGTGAAAACAATATCAGCTTTCTCACTATCTCACATCACAATATTTATCTCTCTCTCTCTCTCTCTCTCTCTTTCACTCACACAGGCCAGATGAGTTTGCTTTCATGAACAACTCTCGTTTAGCCAAATATTATCTCTAAAGGTAAATACCATTAAAATTCATCAGTAGTATTACCTGAGTGTTTCCATTAATTAAGGTGATTGTTTTATTTACAGCAGCAGCAGTTGTGTGTTGCGGCGGAGAGAAGACCAGGTAGAGTGAAGGGAAAGAGTGGATGTTGTGTTTGGCTGGTGTATCTACGAGTGCAGGGAAGTGTGTGTGTGTGTGTGTATCATCTCAACATTTATTCAAGCATCATCATCACCCTACTTAAGATTTCATTCATTATTCACAACAGATGTCTTCTATCACACACACACACACACACACACACACACACACACACCAAGCTAGAGTAATCAAAGGATGGCTTCCACTATAAGACACAGGGCTAGCACTAACTCTCTGCCTCAGGTAATCTCAGTGATGGAGGGACGAACGACCGTACACACGCTCGACTGAACCCTGGCGAAAATGTGTCAGGGAAGTTGTGAGGGGAGTTTGCTTGTGCTACCCATTGGATTGTGTTAAATAGGTTGTCTGCTCTGATTTTTAGCTTGAGTTGGTTCCCGTGTATGCAATGTCGCGGTGCTGCTCTGAACAAGGAGTGTGTGTGTGTGTGTGTGTGTTTGATTATCATGGTGTGTGAGGTAGGTTCACTGTACAATATATACAAATGATTATGACGAAATCCAATTTGCATAGCATTACAATTCCCCCTCTCTCTCTTTCTCTCTCTCTCTCTCTCTCTCCCTCTCTCCTCTTTATCACTCCACACTTCCCTTCACACGCACACCGACAGTACACACGCACATCTATAGTACACGTACACATCCACAGTACACACACACACACACACACACACCCGCCTGTAACATAATGTACACTGCAGACGTGTCACAACTGACTGCAGAGATGTAGGTAAACATATGACTCAATTACCATATATACGCCGCCGTGTTTCTGCCCAGGTTACAGGTAATTGGTTCGCTGTAGTGCTGTATCCACCTGTCCGTGTATCTGTAAGCTGCCAGTGACCATTGTGTACATTATTGTTGTTTGTGTGTAGTGTACTTCAGCTGTTCAGGTTGTTAAGCACTGTCGACTACCTGGTTTAGTGTTCATGACAGATAGGTAATTAAAGCCTATAGTAACATTTTGTTTTTATATTAAACATTTGTGTGTCTAGATACAGGTGTGTGTGTGTGTGTGTGTGTGTGTGTGTGTGTGTGTGTGTGTGTGTGTCTCACCTGGAGCAGAAAATGTGTTATTTCTTGGTCCGATGCTTCGTCCTCAGTTGGTCACACTGAGAGACATGACACTCTCGTGACAGGTGACGCACTGGGGACTGTCACAAAAATTCTCACTTCCCTTCAATTCACTTCACTTCACTTCACTTCACCTTACTTCACCTCACTTCACTTCACTTCACTTCACTTCACCTCACCTCACTTCTCTTCACTTCACCTCACTTCACTTCACTTCACCTCACCTCACCTCACCTTACCCACTTCCTTGAATTTGACTCTTTTTTTTTGACCAAGTGACCATGTATTTGACCTTTGACCTCTCTGATATACAAAAATATACATTTCAAGGGTGACCGTCCTCAGTCTACACGCAAAGTCTTAATGGTTTATCCTGAAATGTGGTTGAGGTGTGGTCAAAGGTGTGACTGAGATGTGGTCAAAGGTGTGGCTGAGGTGTGGTCAAATTGTGGAAAATTCAGAAAGTTTTAAGATATCGTGTATAAGTTATTGTTCGGTTAAGTTATCTTTCAAAGTCAGCTAAAAACAAAAGTATAATTTGGTGTCAAGAATACATGTGTTGGTTGAGTGGAAAACGGCTTATAGACCTTAGTTAATAAAGCTCAGTAATCCATAATAAACTCATACCATTAATCGACCTTACATACATTTCCCATCACTATTATACATTATTCCTGTAACAACTTAGACGAGATTACAAACTCTTGATACAGTCCTATGAATACAGTAAACACACACACACACACACACACACACACATACACACACACACACACACACACACACACACACTACTATTAATTTTCCTCGACCACAACGAAAATACGGTGCAGAAATGTGTGTGTGTGTGTGTGTGTGTGGAGATGCCTTCAGCGTTATCGTGTAAACTTGCAGCGAGAATAATGAAATTTGCTCTCAGGTAATATCACAAGATGTTAACAATGTTTCCTAGGTCAGGGAGGGTCATACTTAGCACGCCACATTTACATAAGGGAGAGAGAGAGAGAGAGAGAGAGAGAAAGAGAGACGACTACTAAAGCATATTGGGATTTCTGATAATACATTTACCATCAGATATGCCAATGAGATGAATATTTTATGCCCCGTTCGACTGATCTATAAAGATACCCAACCAAACACGTTATTACCACACCCTATATCGACAACCACAACCACTAACAACCACTAAACCACTATCACACCACATATTACATACCATTACGTGGGAAGACAAACCCCACCCCCTCTCTTTCATCTGTTCGTGAGCCATCGATCCGGATTCACCAATTATAGTATGTAGATTCAGAGACCAGTTGATGAAAACGAAGATGGGGGGGTAGGAGGTCTTTTCTTTCTTGTTGGGCGCTTATAAAAATTTAATCTGGGAAGGTGTGCAGAATACGTACTAGGGATAAGGTTTGTTTACATGATAACAGCTGATTACAACGTGGGGATGATGATGATGATGATGATGATGATGATGATGATGATGATGATAATACACTGAGGAAGATACGAGTGAGTGTTAAATTGATAATGTTGATCTTGTAAATTATAGGAGATCTATTATGATGCTTTGAGGTGTAATGATTGTTGAAATTAGATGATACGTTAGACTTGGAAGGTATGATTATTTCTTCTGTCTGTGTGTGTGTGTGTGTGTGTGTGTGTGTGTGTGTGTGTGTGTGTGTGTGGCCGCGTGTGCATGTGTACTTATGTGGAAGAGAGAGAGAGAGACTGCAATATTACATACATTAAAGATTAACACCACACACACACACACACACATACACGTGAATACACTACAGAGTTTACCTACAAACTAACTTACCTTTACAAAGACCATAAGTCATATAAGAAAATATAACCCAATTTTTATATTATTGTTATACATTTTTTTTAAAGGAAATTTATAAAAGTTATGTTTTTAAGGTATTTATCGTATTAATGAGTCAGTGTACAGGTGAATCAGTGTCCAGGTGAGTCGTAGGTTAATTAATACACAAGGTTATATTTCTAATCGCAGGTGGTGAATAAAATATATACCTGGAGACTAAGAGAGAAGCATAATGTTGCAAGGTGTTCCCTCAGGCTGTCTGGCTGGTGGTGGGTGGGTGATTGGGTGGGTGGCAGGGTGGGTGGGTGGGTGGGTGGGTGGGTGGGTGGCAGGGTAGGTGGGTGGGTGGGTGGGTTGGGTGGGTGGCAAGTTGGGTGGCCGCCTCACACTTAAAGGTGAAGTTGGACTCCCTTAACATGGGTTGACGAAGAGGAGGAGGAGGAGGAGGGGGGAAAAATGAAGGAGAGGAAGAGAATGAGGAAGAGAAGAAGAAGAGGAAGATAATAGAAATACAGAAATAAAATAAATCTCATTAGCCTTAGATGGCTGAAGACCCAACACGCAGAGGAGACGAGAAACCACCAACGCTTTAGAAGAGACAAGGAAACTCTTGCCTCGACGAAGGAACGAAATTTACGACTAATCTCCTATTGTCTTTCCGGAACTGTTGTAATGTCGTCACGATCAACATGAGAAGGAAGAGAGAAGAGGAAGTCAGTGTTATGATGATTAGGTTAGGTTAGGTTAGGTTGGGGTGGGGTGGGGTGGGGTGGGTTGGGGTGGGTTGGGGTGGGGTGGGGTGGGGTGGGTTGGGGTGGGTTGGGTTGGTGGTGTTGGGTTGGGTTGGGGTGCTGGGAATTGGGGTGGGTGGGGTGGGGTGGGTTGGGGTGGGGTGGGGTGGGTTGGGTTGGGAGCGGTGTGGTTAGGTTAGGTTGGGTGAAAAGAAAATTGTTTTGCTATAATACTTGACAAAAATTCCTAACCAAATTTTATCACCGTCTAACTGTCCCATTCTGTCAGTCACCAGTGAAGTGATTCAGAAGGACTGTCTCATATCTGTGGGATGCTGACAGACAGACAGACAGACAGACAGACAGACAGAAGGCATATAATATAACTAACGAAATATTTGATCACGTGAGATAAACAGCAGCAAAACTAACAACCTCTTCAACAGGACAATTAATTTATTTATTATTTATTTATTTATATATCCATTTACCTCACAATCTTTGCCCATACAGTAGCCTTCATAAAACAGTACAGTGGACAAAGATAACTGCCTAATAACACAAAACTTATATACTCAACATTAATTAAATATCTATCGAACCATTTGACACTTTAATGATAAACGTAAGTATTAAAGTATAAAGTGAAGAGCATCTGGTGTTAATGTGTGTGTAGTGAGGATGTCCACCCAGTCCTCACACACACACACACACACACACACACACACACACACACACACACACACACTTCGATACTCAAGTTTAGTTAGTAAGGAGTAAATACCATAATTATTCCTCACTATACAGCAAAAGCAATAGTCACCGTCAGTCTAACAGGTGAGAAAATGCTAAGTGGAAGAGACCTCACACTGCACCATAACTTGACAGAGAAGCTGGAAAGTGACTAAGTTTTGGGAGGTAAGAAATTTTAATGTCATTACTACAAGTTGGTGCCACGAAACTCTGGTAGCCGCGGGGGACAATTAGTAGCTCCTACCTGTCAGGTGTTGTGCTGGCTCACACACCCATGGCACCAGGATTTTATGCACGAAGTCACGTCTTTCTAACTCTCATTCTTTTCTCATTTTTTTTTATCCCTGCCTGTCTCTCTCTCTCTCTCTCTCTTTCTCTCTCTCTTTATTCTCTCATTTTCTGGTAGCGTACAACACAGACAGAGACAGACAGACAGACAGACAGACACAGACAGACAGACAGACAGACAGCCAGCTTCCACGCCTCTGACACCTACCAACATGCACTTCACCACCAGTAAATAAATTCATGGATAAATTTAACACTAAGCTGCTTGTTGCCTCCATAAAGTTGACCACCACAAGCACCCCACAAGTACCCCACAAGCACCCCACAAGTACAAACAAGCACCCCACAAGCACCCCACAAGCACCCCACAAACACCCCACAAGCACCCTGCCAAGTACACGCAGCACCCACAAGCACCTCCCACAAGCACCCCAGCACCCCACACAAACACCCCACACATCCCACAAGCACCCCAGCACAAGCACCCACAAGCACCCCACTGGGGCACCCACAAGCACACACAAGCACCCACAAGCACCCCACAAGCATCCCACAAGCACCCTTTCCACAAGCACCCACACACCCCACAAGCACCCATACACACACAAGCACCCACAAGCACCCCACAAGCATCCCACAAGCACCCCCATTGCTAATCTACAAGCACCCCACAAACACCCCACACAAAACACCCTGGCACAAGCACCCACACCCCGCCAAAGCGCCCACAAGCACCCCACACACCCACAAACACCCCACAAACACTCCCACAAGCATCCCACAGCACCCCACACAAACACCCCACAAGCATCCCACAAGCACCCCCCACAAGCACTCCAACAAACACCCCACAAGCACTCCCATTGCCACTCCCCACAAGCACCCACAAGCATCCCTTTAACGTAGATAAATTGTTCTATTCTCTGAGGCAATTGACGAACAGAAACACACCCCAAAAGCCTTATCCTGTAGGTGCTGTGGTGATTAGCCCGAGGTAGTGAGGGTAGTTGTGTAGTTATTGATATACTTGTATTGTTTAAGACAAGGCGAATTCTCTGAAGCTCGGAGATTCATTCATACAGACGTTGCTATATTTGCTAATGCAGATGATGGATAAGAAGTTTCTAGTTTTAAGAGTTTGTTAATATTTATAGGGATTATTGAATGAATGTTTGACAGTAGTAAGAAAGGTTTGTTGGTTTGTCTGTGTGAGTGATTATGTGTCTGTGTGTTTGTCTGTGAGTGATTGTGAGGGCTGATGTGTGTGTGTGTGTGTGTGTGTGTGTGTGTGTGTGTGTGTGTGTGTGTGTGTGTGTGTGTGTATGTCAGACTGCAGGTCCAAATCTCAGTTTACGTGTTGTGGTGAGAATTTGTGGCGACGTTAAACACAACTCACTACATTGTAACGAGCTTCTTGTTGTTTACCACATCTGCGGCGCCGATTTTCCCGTGAAATATTTGTGTGTTAAACTTTGTTGATATGTGTTATTGTTTTCTGAGTTGCGTTTGTAGTTTCTGTCAGTTGAGTCAATTTACAGTCGTGAGAATTTTTGTCTCGACGCCATTAGCTGAGAAAAGTCTTGGTGGGATGTGTTATCAGAGAGTTTACCTTTGGCTCTTTTCTACACACGAGAACAACTAATATGAACAGAAACCCTTACCTACTATATCACTACATGACGATGATGGGTGTATATAATGGTATGGAGTGGTCCTGTAGTTATCTGATGGTTCTGTAGTTGATGGCTATCTCTCACGACTCCTTCACAGATAGTTGTTACTCCCAGGCCAGGCAGAAGTGGTTGATGATAATCCTTTCACCTGGGGCACGAGGGGTGATGGGAGCAGGGAGGAGGAGGTGATGTCCATGCTACAGCAACTGAGGAACATCCCAGTAAACACATAAATCTTTCATAATTTTGTTACAGTAAAATAAAATAAGTATTACGCGTTAAAGAAGGTCAAGACCACCAGGTAAAAGTTATAAATAAGTGGTGCTAAGAATATTGTTGTGGATCCCAGCGCATAGTGTGTGTGTGTGTGTGTGTGTGTGTGTGTGTGTGTGTATACAGGTGAGGGCAGAGGTGAAACTTTAAAGCCGGTAGATGACTGACAAAGACGAAAGAGAAGGAGAGTTGTATGTGAACTAAATAACTCTTGATCTACACAGAGAAGAAATAAAAAAAAAACGAATACAAATGATGATAAAGAGAAGAAAATGATAAAACAAAATATAAAAGAAATACAACAATAACTTTGATATATAACATTCCATAAAATAATAAAATAAATTAAATAAAATTCTCAGTACAGTAAAGAATATATAAATGAACAGAGACCCATTAACCAGGAAATACCATGAGTGGTTTATTTCCCATCTAGGAAAAATAAAAATAAAAAAATAAAAAAATATTGTAAAAAAGAATAGCGGAGTGTGAAAAAAAATATTATTACTCATTATATATGTAATTACGGGCGAGAAAAATAAGACTTCAAACAGTTTCTCTCGAAGTTCATTAGGGAGTAATTAACAATGGAGGGGGGTGAGGGGGTGAGTCGGAGTGGAGGAGGTGGAGGAGGAAGGGGTAGTGGAACTGTCCAAGTGGCTATTATTGAGGCTGACTTGAGGACTCTACTGTAAGACGTCAGGAGGGCCCAAGATGCTGACACCTATGGGAAGATGAGTTGCTGAACCCTACTGTATTGTCCTGTAAAGATTATGTTGCTGACGATTCCTACCCTCTCTCTCTCTCTCCAACCGCTGACGAAGACCAGAATTGTCTTCTTACTCTTGACTGCCACTCACAAGTACTCGAGAGCTGGTCCTTGACGCCTTTAAGAGTGTTGGTCGCTAGAGCTCCTCCTTGACAACTTTGAGGTTAGGTTAGGTTAGGTTAGGTTAGGTTAGGTTAGGTTAGGTTAGGTTAGGTTTTTTACTCTAGGATAAATTACGACATTATCTTATGTAATGATGAAGGTTTTTGGTTAATGTAATATTGTCTTTCTTATTCTAGGATAGACTACGACCGAGTTATGGTGCAGTGACGGAAAGTTAATTAAGACTATTACCTGTGTTTTATTTACCTGTGTATCTTGTTTTGAAAAGGTGGTGGCGTCATCATTATTATCCTCATCATCATCATCATCATCATCATCCTCATCATCATCATCATCATCATCATCATCATCATCATCATCATTCTGTAAAATCGAAAATAAACGTAAAATTATACAAGCGAGTGACAAATTATGACTAAAAAATTAACACTAAAACATAAACTATCAGGAAGTAAGATATTAAGAAACCTATATAGCGCATTACTTTATTTTACAGCCTAATATATTAAGAGGTAATGTTAGCAAGTAATGAATAAATGAATATTAATGAGGGTGGTGGTGGTGGTGGTGGTGGTGGTGGTGGTGCTTGTTAGGGGGTGTGATTGTCTGTCTTGTTTACTGATTGTGTGATTGTTTGATTGATTGATTGAATAGATGGATGGGTGATTGATTGAACGGCTGGTATCTATTTACCATCCTATGGACATATTCACTTAAGTGTGTTAAGTGACGTAGTGAATGTGTGTGTGTGTGTGTGTGTGTGTGTGAAGTCTTTGTATTCCTCTCTCTCTGTTGGTGCTTGAATGATAAAAACCTGTTGGGATCAGTACTCGCCTCTACTACCACTCACCAATAATACCTGGTGCTGACGAAGGCGGCGACGATGCTCGAGGCTGAGTTAACAGCTGTGACCCTCTCCTCCACACCTGACGAAGATCCATTCTGTAAACTGGAATAAATCAGGATAATTTATGTAATAATTGTTGTATTTATGGATATATGACTATTGATGGGGGGTGGAAGAGGGGTGAGGAAGGGGGAGAGGGGTGAGGAAGGGGAGAGGGGTGAGGAAGGGGGAAGGTGAAAGGGGGTTGAGAGGGAAGGTACTAATGCCACACAGAAACATAACAACACCCAATAGTTCTAGGCAAATTAGTTCACCTTGTATAGTGACATAGGTGTGTGTGTGGGAGAGGGAGGGGAGGGTGGTGTACGTGGTGGTTGGGGGTGGGTGTAGGTCATAGGGGGTGTGTTGGGGGGTGGGTGTAGGTGTGGGTGGGTGTGTTGGGGTGGGTGTGTAGGTCGTGGGGGTTTGTTGGGGGTGGGTGTAGGTCGTGGGGGGTGAGGGGGGTGTGTGTTGGGGGTGGGTGTAGGTCATGGGGGTGGGTGTGTTAGGGGGTGGGTGTAGGTCGTGTGTGGGGGTGGGGGGTGTGTGTTGGGGGTGGGTGTAGGTCGTGGGGTGGGGGGTGGGTGTAGTAATTAAACCATTGGTCAACAGTCCCCAGCAATGGTGATAAAGAGAACACATAAAGCCAAGTCGGATAAAATGCAATTAATGGCTTTCAGGTTCAGCAAACTCAATCACACTTGTAAGGAAAAACGTCAGCAGGATATTGGCATCAGACGTGGAGAGTTTGTGCTGAGATCCAGGCAGGGTGGAGGGACTGGCTGGCTGGCTGGCGGGTCTCACGGAACAAGATTGCATTTATACAAGTCTCAGTGTTTGTGCAGTGCTGACACGAGTAAATACTGCCTCTCGCTCAGCTATACTACGTCCTCATCTCCTCTCGGTTCTGCCTCTGCTGGTCCTGACTGGTTCTGATACTGGTTCTGATTGGTGGTTCTAGCTGGTTCTGACTGAAGTTCTGACTGGTTATGACTTGTTCTATCTACTGTCTCTAACTGAACTATAATACGTGGTTAAGAGTCCGAACTATACGCCTTCAGAGCTCACCACACCACATGACTATAATCAAGAGGCTCTGTTGGCCTCCCTTTACTTCCTTCCTTCCTTCCCTTCCCTCCTCTTTTCCTCCCTCCACTCTATATCATGAAAATCCACGAATTCACGGCAGCCATACAAGAAGACCAGTGTTAGTCCAGGCTAGTGTCTAGTGTTAATACTTCTATATCAACACAAATACCTACCCCATTATGTTAAGACACACTGCCGTAAACAAATGATCTTCACTACATAAACTCAGAGATCAACTTACCATCATTAACATAAACTTGAGAAAAGAAGGTGAAAGTTTTAAAAGTAACTCACCTGTTTGTTGGAGTATATTAATTAATGTTACAACTACTGCCAACAAAATCTTCTTCCTGGCACGACCAACTTACAAGAACACACACACACACACACACACACACACACACACACACACACACTCCAAAATATATCCTACAAATATACTATAAACCTCCTAAAGAACATATTAACAGCACACCCAATACATTATAAATACGATTATAAATACATACATCCTCATCTATGTATACCGCGGCATAAACATTATATATTCATGCCAAGAGAAGAGTTTTAATGAAGAATTTTACATCACTAGACAGGCATATTATTCACTTATCTCAGTAGAAATATATTCCGTTATATTTTTTATCTTTTAACTGTGAACATTATATTACTTTGAAGTTAGTGGTGTGAGTGGAGGAATTTACCCCACAGACAGACAGACAGACAGACAGACACTGACTCAACACTAACTCATCTCTGTATTAACTGTCAAACGTTTTCTTAGGTTAGGTTAGGTTAGGTTAGGTTTTAAAGAGACGAGACAAACAGACACAAATGATAACTGTTTACACCACAAGGGAAGGAAATAAATAATAATCTCAACTAATAATTTTATATTTCCAACAACCGATTTATTTCAAGAGGATTTATCAGCAGCCTCTCTCTCTCTCTCTCTTTCTGTAACTGTAACTCTAGCTGTAGCTCTCTCTCTCTCTCTCTTTCTCTGTACGACTCTGTAGCCCTGTAACTCTCTTTCTCTCTCTTTCTTTCTGTAACTGTAACTCTGTAGCCCTGTAACTCTCTCTCTCTTTTTCTTTTCTCTTTCTGTAACTGTAACTCTGTAGCCCTGTAACTCTGTAGCCTGTAACTCTGTAGCCCTCTGTAATCTGTAGCCCTGTAACTCTGTAGCCCTGTAACTCTGTAGCCCTGTAACTTTGTAGCCCTGTAACTCTGTAGCCCTGTAACTCTTGTAGCCCTGTAACTCTGGCCCTGTAACTCTGTAGCTGTTGAGCCCTGTAACTCTGTAGCCCTGTAACTCTCTCTCTCTCTCTCTTTCTCTCTCTGTAACTGTAACTCTGTAGCCCTGTAACTCTCTCTCTCTCTCTTTCTCTTTCTCTCTTTCTGTAACTGTAACTCTGTAGCCCTGTAACTCTCTCTCTCTCTTTCTCTCTTTCTGTAACTGTAACTCCTGGCCTGTAACTCTGTAGCCTGTAACTCTGTAGCCCTGCTGCTCTGTGGCCCCTGTAACTCTGCTGGCCTGCAGCTCTGCCCTGTAACTCTGTAGCCCTGTAACTCTGTAACTGTAACTCTGTAGCCCTGTAACTCTGTAGCCCTGTAACTCTGTAGCCCTGTAACTCTGTAGCCCTGTAACTCTGTAGCCCTGTAACTCTGTAGCCCTGTAACTCTGCAGCCCTGTAACTCTGTAGCTCTGCCAACTCTGTAGCCCTGTAACTCTGTGGCCCTGTAACTCTGGCCCTGTGCTCTGTAGCACAACTCTGTAGCCCTGTAACTCTGTAGCCCTGTAACTCTGTAGCCCTGTAACTCTGTAGCCCTGTAACTCTGTAGCCCTGTAACTCTGTAGCCCTGTAACTCTGTAGCCCTCTTAACTCCTGTAGCCCTGTAGCTCTGTAGCCCTGTAACTCTGCTTAGCCCTGTAACTCTGTAGCCTGTAGCTCTGCTTAACCCTGTGCTCTGTAGCCCTGTAACTCTGTAGCCCTGCCCAACTCCTGGCGGCCTGTAACTCCTGTAGCCCTGTAACTCTGTAGCCCTGTAACTCTGTAGTCCTGTAGCTCTGTAGCCCTGTAACTCTGTAGCCTGTAACTCTGTGGCCCTGTAACTCTGTAGCCCTGTAGCTCTGTAGCCTGTAGCTCTGGCGCTCTGTAACTCTGTAGCCCTGTAACTCTGTAGCCCTGTAACTCTGTAGCCCTGTAACTCTGTAGCCCTGTAACTCTGTAGCCCTGTAACTCTGTAGCCCTGTAACTCTGTAGCCCTGTAACTCTGTAGCCCTGTAACTATAAGTCCAATAACGTTAAACCTAAGATACACACAGACAATAACAATGTAAAGTAAATATAAGTGTTAAGTAAATTAAAAGTGAAACTCTAGAATAAAAGTTTTCTTTATCTCAGTAATTTAGTGACCGGCTGACAGTGAACTCATTACTGCGGTGATCTGATAACACTTACGATGATATATTATAGGGAGGGGAGCGTTATATCAAGGCTAATTACTATTATATTACAGTGTATATATAATCAGTATACAAAATTACATTATTATTTGGTTTTCAGGTGTATGGTATTTTGATATATTATAAAAACAATTATTAGATATTTTTAGGAATTATTTTTTTTATGAAGATGACGATTTAGCACTTTATGATCTAGTTTAGTTACCGCTGGAGATTGTCTCATGTCTACGTTTTCTTTAACTGGCGAATAAATCCTGTGTTGTCATTGGTCAATCATTTTACTCCAACTTGGTCAATTTTAGTGCGATTTTCACCATATGTTTATCATGGGGATCTTATCACCTGTTGATCAAGTATGTCGAGTTTGGTGTAAGTCTGTAAAATCTGTTCTTGTGTTATTTTGGGGTTACAGACAGAGACAGACAGACAGACAGACAGACAGAGACAGACAGACAGACAGACAGAGACAGACAGACAGGACCAAATACCTGCCTCACTGACACAGGTAAGGTAACAAATTAATAATAATGTTATGACTGTATCTTATAAATGTATATATTATCCTGTCGTTTTTTTTAAAGATATTTTCATTAATTTTCTAGTACCATTAATGACAGTAATTATAAACCTTGTGAACGGGATTTTAAAAACTTGGATATATGATTAACACTGGCCCATCCACCTCTGCTCTACCACTCTCCCCACCACAATTACCAACGATGTCAATAGTATTCGTGATAGTATTCGTAAAACCACAAGTAATATTTCACCACAACAAAGAGTACTGATGGGTCACACAGGAAGTAAAAGAATATTTAATCTTGGCCTTCAACCTCACCTGTTACCTGACTAAGTCCACGACAAATTTATCTGAGACTTGTTCAACGTGTAGGGTGAATACCTCATCACCCGCCTAACCTAACCTAACCTAACCTAACCCAACCTAACCTAACCTAACCTAACCACCAGCAGCCTTCATGCGTGCCCCCCCGGCCTCGTCAGCTGTGTATAAGATCCACAAAACACGAAGAACATAATTCACGCAGTCGACGACTCACAGAAAACCTTTACAAGATCAGACGGGAGAATCTCTGCACAAATATGAAGATTTATGGAGTTTCCTGCACCGCCCGCCGGCTTGGTGATGCAGATCTCGGGAGTTGTGTTAAAAAATAGATCATACAATCCTTCTGGGCCGCCTCTCACGGTCTTAACTCACCGTATATATTCAACAAGTCTGAGATATAAATTAGTGGTGGATTTGGGTAGGTAACAGAGGTGAGGTTCCCAGCCAACATGTAATTCTTCATACTTCCTCCATGAGTTGTCACCAAGTTCTATAGTGAAATCAAACTCCTGTTCATTTTACGATTATTATTTTTTTACGTAATCTCTAGTACTGTATGTATCAATTCTTTTACAGTATTTGCGGATTTTTACACCAGTCGTTCTAATTCATTATTGTGAGGCTTGTTTACACGGAGGAGTAGGAGAGTATCACTTACTGTTTACACTCTTACAGTCAGTCAGTAGTACGGCCATCAACACAGTCAGTCAGTAGTACGGCCATCAACACAGTCAGTCAGTAGTACGGCCATCAACACAGTCAGTCAGTAGTACGGCCATCAACACAGTCAGTCAGTAGTACGGCCATCAACACAGTCAGTCAGTAGTACGGCCATCAACACAGTCAGTCAGTAGTACGGCCATCAACACAGTCAGTCAGTAGTACGGCCATCAACACAGTCAGTCAGTAGTACGGCCATCAACACAGTCAGTCAGTAGTATGGCCATCAACACAGTCAGTCAGTAGTACGACCATCAACACAGTCAGTCAGTAGTGCGACCACCAACACAGTCAGTCAGTAGTACGGCCATCAACACAGTCAGTCAGTACCACGGGCATCAACATGAATCCAAATTATCGATATATTTCTCTACATATTTTTGTACCTAGAACTGAATTCACAGGGGGAGAATTTGTATTTAATGTTACAGAAAAGAGAGAGAGTAAAACTGGATCAAATATTTCAGAGCTTAAGGATACACTTTGTAGACGATGTTGTTATTGTTTCTTGTGTACTGAGGCACTTCAACGACCCTGAGTGTTTAATGATCATTCACTAAATCTTTATGAAACAAGTGTGAAGAATTGTGAAAGATATTATTTTATATTAGAATTTTTGTTGTTTTGTTTTTGTTTCCAGTCACTACAGCGATAAGTATCTTTTAAAGTATCGTTCACTGAGGACTGAAGTTTCTACCGGTCACTATCTTAAGTAATAAACTGATACTTAATGATTTACTTAACTTATAAAAACGAGTTAACTTCACCAGCTAACTTCGGGTCTCTCAGTGATGTAAGTTTTGAGTTATTTTCCCCTGTGTTAACTACCTGTGTCATAACTAACTAATGTTTGGTCTTGTTAACACAGGTGTATTATGAGGCTGCATTGTTTCATAGCCAGTTAATATAATGTACTGAGTCAGGAGATGTATTGTATGTTTACCTCAAGTTACTGTCATATTTTGGTTCTTTGGTGAGATTGAGTGCGCATGCGTCGTGTGTTGAGTGTTATTATACGTAAATTGTAAACATAGCTCTTCCTGTAATGTGTTATGGTGTTATGTTAACGTGACGCTATATAAAGGAAATAAATGAATAACACGCATGCGCACACACACACACACACACACACACGCACCCACACATAGTTCCGTCATAATCGGTAATCCTTAATGAACTACTGTAATTCCTAATCTTGTTACACACCGAAAGACCTCAAGTCGTTAAAGCGCAGTAATAACATCAGCACAATTCCTGGTGCTGATTGGTCGAAAAGTTCTGTCAGTGAGTCAGTGAGTCAGTCAATACGGTAGAGTCAGTAGCCAGAGACCCGCTAGACACACTGAGGAAGTCATTGATGTCCTGTTTTAAAAATCCAATTGTTTAATGTAACTTAATAATAAAATAATGACTTTAAACTTGTCTTAAATACCTAATATAATGTTAGAAAAGTTACAATAGTTAGAAAATAATAATAATAATTTATGTCTTAACCAGTTGATATACAGAGGGAGTGTAGTAATGTGTAGTGTAGTGTGGTGTGGTGTGGTGTGGTGTGGTGTGGCGTGGTGTGGCGTGGTGTGGCGTGGTGTGGTGTGGTAAGCCAGTGTCTCATTACAGAAATATAAGACATGTTGAACGCGTGGTCAGGGAGGAGGATCTTATTAATAAACTTTCACCAAGATAAACAAGGTAAAAGATAAAAAAAAATTAAAAAATAAAAATTTGCAAGAAAAATCCCGGAGACTTTGATACAAATGTTGAAAGAGCCAAGAAGAAAAAAGTGTAAATTTTTCTGACGTGAACTTCATAGGAATGGGAAAGACTTAGTGATCTTTTATTTAACTTTCAGTCACATGTAAAGGAATTATTTAATTAATCATACTCCCCGTCCTTCGTTCCACCCCCCCCCCCCCACTCTCAATGTATACAGCCTTAACAACATCAACCTAGAGAAGTCGACTTGTGAAAGAGACTTGGGGGTACTTGTAAGCCCGGACCTACGGCCTAGAAAACAGTGCGTTAATGTTCGAAATAAGGCAAACACTGTATTAGGTTTTATCTCTAGAAGTGTAAGTAATAAGAGTGCGGAGGTCTTATTGCAACTATATCTTGCGCTAGTTAGGCCGCACCTCGACTATGCGGTTCAGTTCTGGTGTCCCTTATTATAGAATGGATATAAAGTCACTAGAGTCGGTGCAGCGAAGAATGACGAAAATGATTCCGGGACTTAGAAACCTTCCCTATAAAGATAGGTTAAAGAAACTAAACTTGCATTCCCTAGAAAGACGAAGAGTGCGGGGAGATATGATAGAAGTATTTAAGTGGGTGAAAGGAATCAATAAAGGGGATATAGATAAAGTTCTTATAATATCCGAGCAGGATAGGACTCGTAGCAACGGATTTAAGTTGGATAAGTTTAGGTTTAGGAGGGAGATAGGAAGGAACTGGTTCACAAATAGGGTGGTGGACGAGTGGAACAAGCTTAGCAGCTTTGTAGTAAGTGCTGGAACGCTGGAAAGTTTTAAAAGGAAGCTAGATAGATTCATGGATGATAGAGAGTGGTAGTAACTCTCGACAGGAGCTGCCATGCACAGGCCAACCGGCCTATTGCAGACTTTATTTTTCTTATGTTCTTATGTTCTTATGTTCTCCCCCTTCCTCCTTCTCCTACCCTCTTCATCCCCCTTTCCTCCCCATCCCCCTACCATCTCCCTTCCCCATTCCCCTTAAATTAATACTCACGAACTGTAATGTTCACCTCACGATACACCTTTCCTTTACAACTAATTACCACTTCAGGTGGGGACACACACACACACACACACACACACATACGACTCTGTAAACAAACATTCATTAAACTCTTATAATTATTTTTCCCAGGCAGAATAACAGAAGACTTTAGGCAGGAAAATATCTCATCCTAGAACATCCAAGTAAAAAAAAACACGAATAACAAGATTAGTGTAATATTTCCTTTCTTCTGTACATCTACACAACACAAATACTCTTTCTGCTACAATGTAATTACCTGACAATTCCTCGTCATTTTTAACCATCTCACCTAGAATATAAAACATTTTCAGGTGACAATTTATCCTGTTGTAAGCTCACATCAAAAACAAAAATAAAACAAACTAGAAACAGTAATTATAGCAAGGCATAAATTCCTCTTTCCTCATCAACAGTATCAACGAAACATAATTTCCGAAGGTAAAAAATCAAGCAGTAATTACTAAGGCTTACAGACTGTGTTCATGTTCTTATTCTGGAGGAGGAAGTTGATAGTAATGTGGAGGCGACAACGAGAGGGGAGTGAAGCTGCCACTATCCCCTGGAGTCGTTAATATATTACCAAGTCGTACAGGTGTGTGTTGGATAATGATATATGAGAGTTAATATATAAATTATGTGTGAGAGAGATGTAGGGTATATGTAAAGATAAAACTAGACGTGGTTATGGTGGTATATAATTTGTGTTGGAGAGAGAGAGAGAGAGAGAGAGGTGGTCACTCGTCAGTTATTTATTTAAGGTAAGTTGCAATAATTCGAGGTGTGTTGATCAAACAAAACAACAGCTGGCGGACAGAATGACCCACTCATATCCAAACCATCGTATGAACACTAAAAATAAACCAGACTTAGTTATCCTTACCACTGACCACTTACAGCCCCCTTCACTAGTGCGTTTACAGGGGTCTCCTCATCAGGTTTTGTACAGTGTGGCAACCCTGTCTTTGTTTACATTCGACAGAAGGAAACTCAATAATAAACATACTATAGAATCAAATTAAAACAATATTAAAACAAATATCTCAATGGAATGATTTGTGGAATGTTTATATGATGAGTCCCTGTAAACGCACTTGAATAGACTTGTGTTTTCGGTGTTAAGTTCTGATAATATGTTACTCTTGTGGTTTTATGTGTATGAATATTTAATAATTAATATGTCAGTGTTATAGTGTTGAGTGCTGACAGGAGCTTATGATGGTGCAGCTAATGTTATAATTATTTTCATTTGTCATATTTTGTGGGGGTTTTTTAAATACAGATGATTTTGTGTTTTATTTCGTGTTTTAGAAATGTCATCTAAACATGACCAAAATAATGAATAAGTTGTGTTTTTATACATATGTTGATGCTGTTATTCATCTTATGTATACGAAGGGGGGTTAATCCCATCAGTTTCCACATCAATGTATATATTATCCATAGACTGTATACATATTTCAGTGTTCCGGGTTATGTAAAGTTGATTTGTATTCACGTGTTCCGGGTTATGTACAGTTGATTTGTGTTCACGTGTTCCGGGTTATGAAATGTTGATTTTTGTTCACGTGTTCCTGGTTATGTACAGTTGATTTGTGTTCACGTGTTCCGGGTTATGTAAAGTTGATTTGTGTTCACTTGTTCCGGGTTAAGACTGTTGCATGTTTCAGCTCAACGTAGTGAGTTATTAATGAGACATAAAGTATAGGTAACAACAGGTGGATTACTTGTGCTGGTTTACTGTATAATCGGCTTATGTAATTATGGAATATACACAGTCACATAAACGTACGTGTGAGAGAGAGAGAGAGAGAGAGAGAGAGAGAGAGAGAGAGAGAGAGAGAGAGAGAGAGAGATTCCTTTAGGTACTCAATACAAACCACAATCTCCTGAAAATCACTGATCTAAGCCCTTGTTACATCACCTCGACCAATCATAACTTCAAATGGCTAGACCTACCTATTACATCAGCTTAATAACTGGCTGACATCACATCAAGACGTGGATAATATAATGCTCTTAAAGTTAGCCCATAATATATTAAAAATTTATGAAGGTTTTTTGGAAATGGAGAGAATGAAAATATTTGGAATGGAAATATGATTCTTTTTTCTTCCCAGGATTTATTAATGTGATTCTCTGATAATATGTAGGTTTTTTTTCATTGGTTTAAGTGCGAGGAGGAGGAGGAGGGGAGGAAAAGGCGGAGGGGAGAGGGGAGCAGGGAGAGGAGGGAAGGAAGGGAAGCAGGAGTTGGGAGTTACAGGCTACGAGTTACGAGTTACAGGCTACGAGTTACAGGCTACGAGTTGGGAATTACAGTCTACGAGTTGTGAATTACACCATGTCCTGCGGCCTTTTCATTTACACACCAGTTAACAGTCACTAGTTCAAGCGTTCACCAGTCTAACCCACTCATCACTCCAAATTCTCAGTGACCAGTCCAGAGGCATCCATCGAGTCCAACGTAGTGAATGTAATGAGTGTCCCAGATGCTCTGCCTTACACGCAGTTCATATACAGGTCCTCCCCCAGCAGGAGAAGATGGTCTCTCTCTCTCTCTCTCTCTCTCTCTCTCTCTCTCTCCCTCTCTCTCTCTATCTCTGTGTTGCAAGGCTCACGTCATCTGGTGAGGTTTAGAAGGGTGTGGAGTAGAAGGGTGTGGAGTAAAGGGATGTGGTAAGAGGCGGATGTCGAGAATAATGTACCAGAATAGAAAGTATTTTATAGAGCATCAGTTGTCAATCATTAATGAGAAAACTTGCGGCCGGACTCAGATACATCCAACCACACCACGCCACAACCACACCACTATCACAACCACACCACTATCACAACCACACCATTATCACAACCACTATAACAACCACACCACTATAACAACCACACCACTATAACAACCACACCACTATAACAACCACACCACTATAACAACCACACCATTATCACAACCACACCACTATCACAACCACACCACTATCACAACCACACCATTAATGCTTAGTGACATATTAATCAAGGTAACTGAATTAGAAAATGTCGAACCTCTGATGAAGGAATTAAATATTAAGAAAACGAAAAAGGTAAATAAATATAAATACATAAAAATAAAACGAACTAAAACCTATCACTAAAAATACCTTATGATAAATATGAATTAAATGATAATGTTATAGATATTTAACCTAGGATTAAACACTATACCTACTTTGCTTATAGTCTACAATACCTGAGGCTAACAATAACACCTGTTGGATAAACATGTCAGTGCAGGAGGCAGGTGTTGAACAAATGATCTGATCTTATCTGACTACCTGTTTCTTGAAGGTTAGTTTTGATGATCTGTAAGTTTGACCTTCCTAATGATCTGTGCTTCCTGTTAATGATCTGTGCTTCCTGTTAATGATCTGTGCTTTTGTTAGTGATCTGTGCTTCCTGTTAATGATCTGTGCTTCCTGTTAATGACCTGTGCTTCCTGTTAATGACCTGTGCTTCCTGTTAATGATCTGTGCTTCCTGTAATGACTTGCTTACCGTTAGCCTGATGAACACGTGAAGACAAAAAGGTCAAGAATGGTTGTTATATAATGTTAAAGATGGAAGCTGTACCCTCAAGACGACTTTGGATAGGTTAGGTTAGGTTAGGTTAGGTTAAGTTAGGTTAGGTTAATTAACAAATAACACCTAAGTGCACCTGTTACCTGAACCGGAGTTTGGTATTTGAAGGTCAGGACACTAAATCCATATTAAATTAATGGCGCTTAATGGAGTTAATTATTGACGAAAACCTCGAGGAAAAGATATGTGTAAGCTAACACATTCCCCAAAGCGTTCATCTTGTTCACTCACAACAGAAGCGGCGCGCCAGGCTAACAACAAATAAGAGAGTTATGTACGCTAGACGAAAAGTTGTTGCTTGTGGGTGAGAAAGTGTTGTTGACGAGAGTTATTGGTGAGTGTTCCAGCTGGTGTTTTGGCTACGAGCAATACAGTGTTGTGGTGGAGGCAGACTGAGAGTAGACCCGACCTACTGTGCTGTGGGAACATGAATGTAAGTGTGTAAATGGAAATATGTACAGTTGCCTTAGAGAGTTACTTTACCGCCTGAAGGTACTGGGACCCATTAATACTGACACCCATTAATACTGACACCCATTAATACTGACACCCATTAATACTGACACCCATTAATACTGACACCCATTAATACTGACACCCATTAATACTGACACCCATTAATACTGACACCCATTAATACTGACACCCATTAGTACTGATACCCATTAGTACTGACACCCATTAATACTGACACCCATTAGTACTGACACCCATTAATACTGACACCCATAAATACCGACACCCATTAGTACTGACACCCATTAGTACCCATTAGATCAATCCTCAATACACCTGATATTATCCCACCCATTATCAGCTCTACATAATCGACATACATTATACGTGTTAATAAAATGAGTGACACACAGGTCGTATATATGTGTTTGTTCAGAGTTAATGGGACATAATTCGATGTATTTTTAATTTATATTCCATAGTTTTATATTGATGGTGAGAATAACCTTTAAATTTTGCAGGTTATAAACGGGTGTGTGTGTGTGTGTGTGTGTGTGGGTGTGTGGGTGTGTGTGTGTGTGTGTGTGTGTGTGTGTGTGTGTGTGTGTGTGTTTTGTGTCGAATAACATAAAAAAACTGATAAATACACGAGCAAATTTATTCCAATAACTAATGAACAAATGGATAAATTACTATATACAAATTAAATAAACAGATAAATATAAATATATCCCAAATTTAGTAAACAAATAAACAATCGAAAACAAAGAACGAAATTCACACTAAAATCGACGATAAAAAAATCATTAAAAAAACAAAAAATTTTGACTTACATTACACACTGTTATTTTTTCCATATAACTCAAACGTAAACTTAATACGAAAAGGATCGTTCACAGACCATACCACTAAACCATATAAACCCACAAGAAATTACTTGAAATATCTACAAAACGAAGGAAAATTTCGCTCACAAATATACCTGGAGATTTATCACTACGTTTTTATATCAAAGTAAAAAAAAATCTCACTTCCTGGATTGAGGGGGATTTATCCAAGTACATCAGCCAAGCCATAAATCGTTCGTTTAGCGGCAGTCGTTTAACGTTGGACGGAGTGTTGTTATAATGCGGAACTGGTGTAGCCCTTGTGCTATCATTCATCACGAGAGTAGTGAAGAAAGAGAGTGGGGGGTAGGTAGCTAGGTAGAGAGAGAGAGAGGGAGGGAGGTAGAGAGAGAGGGAGGGAGGTAGAGAGAGAGGGGGAGGTAGAGAGAGGGGAGGTGGTAGGTAGAGAGAGAGAGATAGTGTATGTATGGGTTAACACCGTGAGAGCCAGCAGACACCCTGAGGTACTCCACCCTGTCATCCATTTTTTTTCCCTCTCGTCATTATTTACTTCTCAAAGGTATTATTTTTGTCTCTATGTGGAGGAAAAAAGTATATGATGTATCTGTGTGTTATAGTTCATAAAATATATTAGTTGATATGATTATAGAGCCATGTTATTGATGGTAGGCGGATGATGGTGAGACACTACCTGCTTAAACCGAGTGTGAAAATACATGAATTATATTTTATTCATTTGTTCCATTATTTGTTTTTATTCTAAGGGGCAATAAATCCGAGTCAGGTGCCGGGGATAGTGAGCTAACGAAGCGACAAGGTTGAAAGGGAAAAGTCAGATAAAAGCATTTCCGTGTTGAGGGAGGCAATCGTTTTCTGTTGACTCAAGTATGTGAGACGAGTATGTTGTCGTGGTGACCTGCCCTACTGACTCCCCTGAAACACCTGTTGGTCTCCTTACCTGAGAGCGGCACACCTGTACACGTTTACGGTATATACCAGTCTTAGTATCTATGTGTAAGTATTTAGATAATATATACCTGTACACACACACACACACACATTTTAACAATAGTATAACACACATTCCTTAACATACACACTAATTACGACCGCATAAGGAGACCATCTCTTTCACCTAAACTACACAATGCACACTAAATCCTTTTGATGTTTTGAGGACGAGACAAAAAAATCACAATGTTAAAACACCTCCAGTTGTTCCAGTAACGTAATTAACACCAAGCTTCTTACACTAACAAGGGGTGGGGGGTGGGTGTTGTTATTCCTTACCATAAAAACACCTAATGGGCGGAACTATATTCTTACGTAAAGTAAAGTAGGTCAACGGGGGTCACATATCCCTAAATCACCAGGAAATAGAGACAGATAGACAAACAAATCATCAATTTAAGGATCCTAAGACACTAGAGAGAGACAGAGAGAGCGAGAGAGACAGAGAGACAGAGAGAGACAGAAAGAGACAGAGAGACAGAGAGTCAAGGCACATGGTAAACGGTGACACCAATCCAATAAAAAAAACCCAAGATCCTAAGAATAACAGTGATCTTAGTATAGGCTCTCTCTTGGTGGGTCTTAGTGAAGTGGTGGCGTTGTTCTCACCAGTACAGAGTTATAGGGTCTTGTGGTAGCTATGAGAAGCAAAGAACAATATTACTGGGATTTATATGACCAAGCGTGTCTTAAGCTTCTGTTTTATGTAGTGAATTGGTGAGTTGCCTGACCCCTTGTAAGCGAGAAATGAGGGATTTGGTAAATGGTTGGGAATGGTAGATTAGAAGGTACAGCAGGTAGGACTAGGGAAGGGAAGGGGAGGAAGGGAGGAAGGGAAGGGAAGGGGAGGAAGGGAAGGGAAGGGAAGGGAAGGGAAGGGGAAGGAAGGGAAGGGAAGGGGAGGAAGGGGTATGATTAATTTCCGTTTTTCGTTATTGATTTTCTATATCCAGCAGAAGAGTGTGTGTGTGTGTGTGTGTGTGTGTGTGTGTATGTGTGTGTGTGTGTGTGTGTGTGTGTGTGTGTGTGTGTGTGTGTGTGTGTGTGTGTGTGTGTGTGTGTGTGTGTGTGTATGTGTGTGTGTGTGTGTGGATAATAAAGAGGAAACACCTACACCACACTTAATTAATACCAGGTAGACGATAAATAATACCAGGTATCATGTTTACTATACAGTTATCTGGGTGTCTGTGTTTATTGTGGCGTCTTCTGTCTTATTATGGTGCTGTTGTGGTGGTGGTGTTATAGAGGAACATTATTGGCGATACTTTCTGTATGGTGTTGTTTGTCGTTACTCTCTCTCTCTCTCTCTCTCTCTCGTCACGGCCGCCCAGCACGACATTGTCCGGGTCAGGTTAAACTCTACATAACTCAGGCAGTTCCTTGAGTAAATAATGTGACGTCAGCAGTACGATAACAGCTACCCCACCAGAGATCGGTTCCTGCGTAGTGTGTGTTGCCAGACGTAGGTAGTGGGTGGTATTCAACTGTGTCAACAAGTATACCAACACAATGGCTTAGATAATACACGTACACACACACGTACACACACACGTACTACACACACACGTACTACACACACACACTTGTACTGATATGGTCATGTACACTTATATATTCCGACACTCATAGAATTAGAAGAGAGACAAAGAGAAAGAGAGAGAGAGAAGGTGGAGGATTATACATGGAAAGGGGAAGGAAGGGGAAGAGGAAGAGGGGGAGGGGAAGAGGAAGAGGGGGGAGGGGTTGTGTTGATATACGTAACAGGATAGGGAAGTTGGTCATGATCTAAGGGAAGGATGATGACGTGGATTGATGGTGTTATGTTACGAGAGAGAGAGAGAGAGAGAGAGAGAGAGAGAGAGAGAGAGAGAGAGAGAGAGAGAGAGAAATATGCCAATTGATGTATACAAGAGAAGGACTCAACCATACCTATAACACATCACCTGTGAGTTATGGTGTGTCATTAAGACTGCCACACCTGAGCGAGAGAGAAAGAGATCGTTAAGTAATAAGGATAAGTTATGTACGGTAACAGTTCTTAGTATAACTTGTGTTGTGGCCTATGTATTGATGTTCTTGTTTTATACAGCGAAGAATGACGAAAATGATTCCGGGACTTAGAAACCTTCCATATCAGGATAGGTTAAAGAAACTTAACTTGCATTCCCTAGAAAGACGAAGAGTGCGGGGAGATATGATAGAAGTATTTAAGTAGGTGAAAGAAATCAATAAAGGGGATATAGATAAAGTTCTTATAATATCCGAGCAGGATAGGACTCGGAGCAACGGATTCAAGTTGGATAAGTTTAGGTTTAGGAAGGAGATAGGAAAGAACTGGTTCACAAATAGGGTGGTGGACGAGTGGAACAAGCTTAGCAACTTTGTAGTAAGTGTTGGAACTCTGGAAAGTTTCAAAAGGAGGCTAGATAGATTCATGGATGATAGAGTGTGGTAGTAACTCTCGACAGGAGCTGCCATGCACAGGCCAACCGGCCTATTGCAGACTCCTTATTTTCTTATGTTTATACTGGGCTATAACTACACACATAAATCGTTAACCCATCCCCCATCCCTCTAGCCCTTACCCTCCACAACCCTCCCCCGTCATCCCCCTGCCCCCCCCCCTCCCCCTGACTCGTGAATGCTTCGGATTCATGAGTTGATACTCTGGGGGTTCACACCTCATGGAGAGGGTAGATTGACAACGCTTGAATGTACCATTGGGGAATGTCCCCGACTGTACAGTGGTGGAGGGGACCAGCGTTAAGCCTGGCTTATAGTAGTAGTGTTGTGCAGGAGGAGCCGGGCCGCCACCTCGCCAGTTAGCATATGCTTATGTAAATGTGACTGCCATTTCCGGGCCCAGCTTACTGGTAAACGCTGCCATTTTTCATATATCTCTCTGCTGTACGACTGACTTTTTTTATGGAGAATATAGATGCTGAAATTATATATATATATATATATATATATATATATATATATATATATATATATATATATATATATATATATATAGAGAGAGAGAGAGAGAGAGAGAGAGAGAGAGAGAGAGAGAGAGAGAGAGAGAGAGAGAGAGAGAGAGAGAGAGAGAGAGAGAGAGAGAGAGAGAGAGAGAGAGAGAGAGAGAGAGAGAGAGAGAGAGAGAGAGAGAGAGAGAGATAGATAGATAGATAGATAGATAGATAGATAGATAGATAGATAGATAGATAGATAGATAGATAGATAGATAGATAGATAGATAGATAGATAGATAGATAGAGAGAGAGAGAGAGAGAGAGAGAGAGAGAGAGAGAGATAGAGAGAGAGTTACACTAGACAAGGTGTCAGCAGCACCATGACGTGTTTTAACTTAAACATTTGACTCACAGTAAAACAGGGAGGTTTCAGGTTATACTTCCTGTGTTCCCCACTGTGTGTATTGTTAGAGACCAGAACACTGACACACTATCTCCTGTTCATCTACCACGGTGCACCAGGAAAGAGTCATACATACTGTGGACCCGTGTACAGAGTGTGTCTCGGGACGATCAACAGTACACTACATCAGCTCTATATCTCACAAACCATTACATGAAAAATACGAGAAAACTTTGAGCTGAAAATAATCCCAATAGCAGTAGAACTCTGTAGTGACTTGATATACGTGAGGTTAGGTTAGGTTAGGTTAGGTTAGGTTAGGTTAGGTTAGGTTAGGTGACAGTTTCTCCTGTATTTTGTAGACGAGACAATAACAGAGTATTACATGAGTCTTTACGGGCTATAAATCACGTTAATAAGCCTCGAGAGCCTTCAAAATTAAAGGACAGAAACAGCTATAAAAGGCCATTATAGCCCCATACAGTTTTAGCATTAGGATTTAATAGCCGGTGTAGAGGCGGTGTGCATGACCTTACTGTATCACGCGAGGCATTACATAACACGATGTGGTGATAGTGGTGGTCTGGTGGTGGTGGTAGGTGGCCCTCCCCTCCCCTGCTTGGTTACACACACACACACACACACACACACACACACCCACACACACACACACACACACACACACACACACACACACCCACACCCACACCACACACACACACACACACCCACCCCACACACACACACACACACACACACACACACCCACACACACACACACACACCCACACCCACACACACACATACTACACCCACACCCACACCCACACCCACACCCACACACACCACACACACACACACACACACCCACACACACACACCCACGCCCACACCCACACACACACACACCACTCCATGCAGTTTGTGTGGTACAGGAGAGAGACAAACATCTTTAAAAATTTATCATCAAGTGAAATATTCTGACTCAACATACATTATAGATCAAGTCTTGGATATATACATTTTTACAGAGGACAATTGACCACTAAATTCAATATTACTTTTCTCAATATAGAGCTAAGCAAAAAAATGTATATAGAATATGTATAAAATTACCTATGATTACCTATGTTTAATTTCCTATTACCTGTGTTTAAAGTTTGTTATTGTTTAAGGAAATATTTTGTTGCTGACCTACCATGGATATATGTCGTATTGCCAGGGTTTGTTGGGTGGTGCTGGTGGTAGTGGTAGTGGTGGTCGGTGGTGGTAGTGGTAGGTGGTGGTGGTAGTGGTAGGTGGTGGTGGTGGTAGTGGTGGTGGTGGTGGTGGTGGTGGTAAGTGGATTCCGAGAGCTTGATGGCTGGTACTGTACTCGACTGCCATCTCTTTCCCCATCTGTAAAATGAGGTACCAAGGATTTTATTTATTTATTTATTTATGTTATGAAATATTAGAAAAAAAACAAGTAATATAAACGTGACGAGAGAGTGGATGACTGAGTGGATGACTGAGTGGATGGCCGGATGGATGGATGGATAGCTCTCATAATCCTTCCTTATTTAAGAAATCTTTAATAGGAAACAAATTTATTTTTTGCCTGAATCAACAAAACGTCGACTAACTAGACACATTTTCCCGCCAAATATTTTACTAATTTCGCGAACTGTGTGAGCATTAAGTGACCTCTTTTACATTTCACACATTAAGATTTTTTTATATTTTTTTTTTTGCTTTTTTTTTCCTTTTTTACTGTTTTACTATTTTACTTTTTTACTTTTTTACTATTTTACTTTTTTACTTTATTTTTTTACTCTTTTTACTTTTTTTTACATTTTTTGTACTTTTTTTTTACTTGTTTTACTTTTTTACTTTTTTTACTTTTTTTTACGAAAACAACGAAAAAAAAAACATAGGGTCTAATTATATTGACGGTATGTGATATTAGAATTAGGAGCACAACATAATTATTAATACAGTGTTGATAAATAACTAATGGTATTTACTACGTCACTGTACCATAACACTGTACCATAACACTATACCATAACACTGTACCATAACACTGTACCATAGCACTGTACCATAACACTCTACCATAACACTGTACCATAACACTGTACCATAACACTGTACCATAACACTGTACCATAACACTGTACCATAACACTCTACCATAACACTCTACCATAACACTCTACCATAACACTGTACCATAACACTCTACCATAACACTGTACCATAACACTGTACCATAACACTGTACCATAACACTGTACCATAACACTGTACCATAACACTCTACCATAACACTCTACCATAACACTGTACCATAACACTGTACCATAACCTACATTATTCTACAGCCATTTTCAACTCTTTTATCAATCGTATAAAGAGGACATGAGAGAGAGAGAGAAAGAGAGAAAGAGAGAGAGAGAGAGAGAGAGAGAGAGAGAGAGAGTTATTCTTCAAGATCAATTTATCGTAACAAATAAATCAAAGAAAAAAAAGGGATACTTACCTGTAATTACGTCATGAGAATATTGAGGCAGTGCTCCCAGGTATGGTCTCTGGTTCCTGGGGTTTGGTTAGGTTAGGCTCTCTTCCGCCTGGCCTCACATTCAGGAACTTGGCCACATCACTGTAGGAACTTGGCCACATCACTGTAGGAACTTGGCCACATCACTGTAGGAACTTGGCCACATCACTGTAGGAACTTGGCCACATCACTGTAGGAACTTGGCCACATCACTGTAGGAACTTGGCCACATCACTGTAGGGACACTGTAGGAATCACATCACACTGTAGGAACTTGGCCACATCACTGTAGGAACTTGGCCACATCACTGTAGGAACTTGGCCACATCACTGTAGGAACTTGGCCACATCACTGTAGGAACTTGGCCACATCACTGTAGGAACTTGGCCACATCACTGTAGGAACTTGGCCACATCACTGTAGGAACTTGGCCACATCACTGTAAAATAATATACTTTGATTCACTGATGGTGGCTGACTGTGAGAGTGAACTTATGGTCATTATACTGTGCTGTCATTATACTGATTATATTAATTAAACTCGTCATATATCACACGGTAACAGTAGAGTAGTAATTTACGAATATCACACAAGTCAAGTTTTTTCTTTTAATTACTGATTTTCAATATTAAAAAAAAAAATCAGAATTTCTTTTTTCATGAATAAAAATTAATTAAAAAAAATCTCCTAATTAACTGATTTTTTTTATGGTTCTTCGTCTTTTTTTTTAGAGAGAGATTCATATCGACTATTTATACCACAGTGAGGCAGACGAGTGTGTTGAAACAGATAGCTAAAACACCACACACAGCTCGAGTCATCCTTCAGGGCCAGACTAGACCAACAGACAGATATAATAAGGGATAATAAACTCTTCTACCTGTAAAACACTGACTCGTGATGGCAGCTTCTCAGGAAAGTTAATATGAAAAAGTACTTAAGTTTGGGATTTTTCTTAAAGTTTTAAAAGTAAGAGAGGGAGGGATAGGTTATTTTAATCTTTTCAATATAATATACATAACTTTACTACGATACCTATCTAATTACAGGGTTAGGTTATCGTACTCAAGGGGTTAAGCTACCATATTCAAAGGGTTAATTTATCGTACGCAAAGGGTTAGGTCATCGTACTCAATAGGTTTAAATTAATGTACTGAAAGGGTTAGGGTATCGTACTCAAGGGGTAAAGTTATCGTACTCAAAGGGTTATGCTATCGTAACAAAAGGCTTATATCGTATCGAAGACAACTAACCTCGTCCTCAAAGGGTTACTTGAGGATGATGGTTCAACCCCTTGAGGATGATGATTTAACCCCTTGAGGATGATGTCTTAACCCCTTGAGGATGATGATTTAACCCCTTGAGGATGATGTTTTAACCCCTTGAGGATGATGTTTTAACCCCTTGAGGATGATGATTTAACCCCTTGAGGATGATGATTTAACTCCTTGAGGATGATGGTTTAACCCCTTGAGGATGATGTTTTAACCCCTTGAGGATGATGATTTAACCCCTTGAGGATGATGATTTAACCCCTTGAGGATGATGGTTTAACCCCTTGAGGATGATGGTTTAACTCCTTGAGGATGATGGTTTAACCCCTTGAGGATGATGTTTTAACCCCTTGAGGATGATGATTTAACCCCTTGAGGATGATGATTTAACCCCTTGAGGATGATGCTTTAAACCATCATCCTCAGAGAATTAAAAAAAAACACATTGTAATTTCAGTTCCTCCTTTTACCTAAACTAATCACAAGGACACAACGGATCTGATTATATTAGACTCAAACCTTTACAACTAATCTAACAAATTCTATCTAATCACAACATCTCTGATTGGCTAAATGAACTAATGTTGTCACTGATGGTTCTCTTTAATTAATATATTTATAACTAATTAGACTCTTAAAATCCTCCAGAAGGTGAATTAACTTGTCAGGGAAAATAAGACTTTATGTGATAGTTGTGTTTTATAGGCGCTAAAAATACAGTACCCTAATAAATGTTTACTGTATTTGTGTAAATTTATCATACACTAAATCGAGATGTTTGTGAGGATTTGTTTTAATATACTGAAATTAACAACAGGTAAAGGTAAGTTATCAACACTAGTAAAAAATACATACATTGGCTTCCGTGTTTGATCTCTCTCTCTCTCTCTCTCTCTCTCTCTCTCTCTCTCTCTCTCTCACACACACAGATGAATATTATACAGTGTAGAGCCTCAGTGAGTAAGAGGACTTGTGACCGTACAATAAGGAAGACCACCTGTACGCTAATGTATACCTGTTCGCGCCTTAAATTAGGGGACCTCTTTTTTTATGTTAGTCTTTACTTAATAACATTTCTTTATGGTTCTTATTTATAGGTCATGTCTAAAGTTCTCATTTATTATTATTTATCAGGATGGGTGGATCACATAAAGAACCCTAACCTAACCTAACCTAACCTAACCTAACCTAACCTAACTTCACACTGACCCTTAATTCCCCTTCTTCCCTCTCCCCTGTATGATAAGCCATCTTCCCGACGTAACATTACAAATACATTAAGGGATTTAACCACTCTTTAGAAACTCATATTTTAACCACAGTAAGATATTCCCTCAAGTTAATGGTTATAGTAATTCTTTAACTCTCACCTTTTGACACGAGGACGACCCCCACCACCACTAGAACGGCTCATCCCCCCCACGAGGACGACTCATCCCCCCACCACGAGGACGACCCCCACCCCCCCACGAGGACGACCCCACCACCACGAGGACGACCCCCACCCGACGAGGAAGACCCACCACCCACGAGAACGACCCCCCACACTCACATGGACCCTAGACTTCAGTGGAATTGAGTGGAATTGTTGTGTTACTGAAACTCTTAGGTGTTAGTACAGTAATTTATCAACACAGTGTTCCGAGTAAACTTTTCTGTTATGTTTACTAACCACACTCCTTCTCCTTCCCTCAGTCAATCTCTCCCTCCCTCAGTCAATCTCTCCCTCCCTCAGTCAATCTCTCCCTCCCTCAGTCAATCTCACCCTCCCTCAGTCAATCTCTCCCTCCCTCAGTCAATCTCTCCCTCCCTCAGTTACTCTCTCCCTCATTCTCCCTCTCCCAACTTTTCTCTCCCTTGGTCTCCCTCTCCCTCCCTCAGCCTCCTTCTCCCTCCCTCAGTCAATCTCTCCCTCCCTCAGTCAATCTCTCCCTCCCTCAGTTACTCTCTCCCTCATTCTCCCTCAACGTATAATTCAATTCACGGATCAACAAACGTCACGAAAAAAATCATAATGGCTGATTTTTATTATTTTTTTTTATAATTTGTCTCTAAAGGTAAATAAATTATGTCCTAATGATACTTGAGCTTCTCTTAAGTTTCGATATTAAAGAAAAAATAATAGAATGAATCATTTAGTTGTTATTTTTGTCTCAATTAATCACCAGGAGTTTACACGATACAAGATTTATTTTATTTTTTTATTTTTTTTATTTATTTATTCTTTGTTTATTTATGGATTGATTGATTTTATTTGTCTCTGGTTAAAAAAAAAAAGTTGATTCGAATGTCATCCCAGACCTGTATGGCTTTACTCACCCAGCAGTAGCCCCCTGTCTCCTCATTCACCCAGCAGTAGCCCCCTGTCTCCTCACTCACCCAGCAGTAGCCCCCTGTCTCCTCACTCACCCAGCAGTAGCCCCCTGTCTCCTCATTCACCCAGCAGTAGCCCCCTGTCTCCTCATTCACCCAGCAGTAGCCCCCTGTCTCCTCACTCACCCAGCAGTAGCCCCCTGTCTCCTCACTCACCCAGCAGTAGCCCCCTGTCTCTCACTCACCCCCCCTGTCTCCTCATTCACCCAGCAGTAGCCCCCTGTCTCCTCATTCACCCAGCAGTAGCCCCCTCCTCCCACCTTCCCCTATTTTGCCCAGACGGTAGCCCCCTTGTCTCCTCCTACTCTGCAGAGAGAGAGAGAGAGAGAGAGAGAGAGAGAGAGAGAGAGAGAGAGAGAGAGAGAGAGAGATGAGAAGAAAACATGTTAAAGAATTCTGTTTTGACCTCCTGGTATGACCTGACCTCTGATCCCTGGTACACACACACACACACACACACACACACACACACACACATATCAGAAGCCAATAAGACAAAACTATGTACTGCATGAGACGGAGGTTGACCTTACATGATAAATAATAATATTAATTCTCACATTCCTCCGGCCAGGAAACTCTTGATAATTATTGACGTTAAAGCTATGTAGGTGAGGCTTCTGTCTGTCTGTCTGTCTGTCTGTCTCTTCGTGTCTGTCTGTGTAGAAAATTCATTGTTTAGTTATTTATTTCGTGATTTTTAATTGATGTAATTTGTTTATTTTAGTTTTATCATCCATCTCTCTCTCTCTCTCTCTCTCTCTCTCTCTCTCTCTCTCTCTCTCTCTCTCTCTCTCTGTTAAGTGGGACAAAGAAACTCACCCCTCCAGTGTTTGGTCAGTGTACACACCTTGATCACTCACAGGTAAGTCTCATTAACCATTCATGCATTAAAACGCACATCATTAATTAACAGGTAAATCTACCCCATACTTAAGTCTTTCTCTAGTGTGTTCATAAAGATTCATAGGGATGGTTTGATTTTCTTTTTGTAATATAGCAAAACCTCTATTATGTCCGTTATAGAGAGGGTCCGTTATGTGAAACTTCTATCTGATGAGTTAAAGAAGATGAAAGTCCGTTATACTAAGGGTTCGTCCGTTAGATGTGAAACCCATACGTAACGGATTATATGGAGAGAGAAGTCCGTTATAGAGAGGTTTTACTGTAGATATTTAGTGAAATATTAAAACTTAGCGAACGATGGTTAATACGTTCAGCTTTTGTAGTTGAAACCTCTACTAACAACAACAACAACAACTATAATAACAACACCAACAATTACAATAACAAAAACAATAACAAAATAACAATAGCATCAGAGTCAACAAAAAACAACAGCAACCACAACAACAACAACCACAACAACAAAACAACAACAACAACAACAGAGCCAACAACTACAACAACATCTGCAACAACACCACCAACAACAAACAAACAAAAAAACAAACAAACACACATACATACCCACGTTCCAAAGTAACTCTATAATATCCAAACACAATACAGAGAAAACCTAACCTAACCTAACCTAACCTAACCTAACCTAACCAAACCTAACCTAACCTAACCTACCCTAACCTAACCAAACCTAACCTAACGCCATTTGTGTTTGCTATATTTTTCTTCTCAGTAGGACAATAAAATCTAGTCTGGATATTATTCACAAGGGGCCAACTTTTGCTTAATTACTCCCCAATATGACGGCAGAGTTTAATGGTCTCTGAGTTAATGGGTGACTAATGGGTGATAGTTTTAATGGGTCCCAGTAATAATGGGTCCTAGTCCTAATGGGTCTCGGTTTTAATGGGTCACACAGTCCTAATGGGCTTCAGTCCTAATCGTTTCGCACAGAGACAGATAACAGATTGATATTACCACATTCACTATGGCACGGGGTGGAAGATAGTATGGATTCCTAAGCAAATATCTCCATCTATCGTATTTTGGGTTAGGTTAGGTTAGGTTAGGTTAGGTTAGGTTAGGTTAGGTGACGTGTTTTAGTGAGATGTGTTTATTAAGAGGGGACACTCACCCTACGGGACGCCAAGCTAAGGAGGGCAGGAACGTGTGGCAGTCAGAAGACATACACAGACGTACACAAGATCAAATAAACACACACACACACACACACACACACACACACACACACACACACACACACACACACACACACAGAATAATAAACTAGATTTTTTAGGAAATAATTCATTCTCACCCACCAAGCCACGCCATCCCAGAGACATCCCACGCCACCCCACGCCACGCCCCGCCATCCCACGCCACCCCACGCCACGCCACACCATCCCACGCCATCACAAGCCACACATCCCATGCCACCCCACGCCACGCCTCGCCATCCCACGCCATCACAAGCTGGCCACTCATTAATATCCCACGCCACCCCCACGCCAGATTCCACGCCATCACAAGCCACACCACTACCATCCCACGCCCGTCATACCAATTCCAGACTGAGTTGATATATTATACGTCATTATTTCCTTGGTAATAAACTAGGTGTTGAAGATTATATTTCTTTATTTAAGGTGAGGTTATTGTTGAGCCTCGTTAGGTGGGCGACCACCACAACCAGCGACTACCAACCACAACCACGACTACCACCATCAACACGACGATGATCACTGCCACCACAACCACGACTACTACCACCACAACCACGAGACTACCACCACAACCACGACTACTGCCACCACAACTACAACCACAACCACGACCACACACCACCACAACCACGACTACCACCACAACCACAACTACCACCACAACCACGACTATTACCACCACAACCACGACTACTACCACCACAACCACGACTACTACCACCACAACCACGACTACCACCACAACCACCACAACCACGACTACTACCACCACAACCACGACTACTACCACCACCACCACTCCACCACACACCTTAATAAGACTCTCACCCTCAACTTCACTCAAGACTCATAACAAGGTTGTTCTTGTGTCGAGTATGAGAAATTATTCCTCTAGTTACGGGAGAGTCGAGTGTGACCTACCTTGTCCTTGAGGCTGTTGTGGTCTGGTATAGGTTCAAGGCTCTAACCTAACCTAACCTAACCTAACCTAACCTAACCTATACCAGAGAGTAATAAGGACTAATAAAATCTCCCTCATAAATTCCTTCCTGATATATGAAATGGAAAATGTCAAATCTAGTTCTACTAAATGGTGGAAGATATTTCACATCCAAACTAATAAAATCATAGAAATAGACCAGATATATATCACTCTGTTAGGTTAGGTTAGGTTAAAATATACTCTAGAATATCATTGTAGGAATTATTCGTATTGTTAAGGAAAAAAAAATAATCAGATGAAATATTTATGCAGAGAAAAGATTATTATTGGTGATCATAAATGGCGAACTTAAAGGTGTAGTCAGCTGATCCGCCTCCAGAGCTGGTGTTTACTATGACGTCATTGACTTGCCGATAACATAACACCTCATAGAAAGTTAATGATGTTCAACAGGTGATTTACAGGTATATGAGGTTCCAATCCCATTTACTTCCCACAGGTGATTTACAAATAGGTTCCACTCACATTTACTTCCCACAGGTGAATTACAAATAGGTTCCACTCCCATTTACTTCCCACAGGTGATTTACAAATAGGTTCCACTCACATTTACTTCGCAGGTGATTTACAAATAGGTTCCACATTTACTTCCCACAGGTGATTTACAAATAGGTTCCACTCCCATTTGCTTCCCACAGGTGATCGACAAACTTAATAGGTTCCAATCCTTGTTTAGCTTCAACACGAGCTTCAGGAGCTCCACTACACTAGCACCTCTGGACCTAAGCTTCACCAACACGAGAATCAATTACTGAGAACATTAAAGCCAGGAGTGTGTGTGTGTGTGTGTGTGTGTGTGTGTGTGTGTGTTTGTGTGTGTGTGTGTGTGTGTGTATTAGATGTGTTATGTTGATATACAGAGAGATTCCAGGCCATTCAATCCACTACTACTATCATCATCATCATCATCATCATCATCATAATAATAATAATAATAATAATAATAATAATAATAATAATAATCTTCTTCTACTCAAATGATCAAGGGTTCGAATCCAGACCTGAGTGGTCGATTGAGTCCTCTCCTCGCTCACTAAACCTAACCTAACCTAACCTAACGTAACCTAACCTAACCTCATGTAACCTAACCTAACCTAACCTAACCTCATGGATACAGAAATAAATGATTGCAGTATCGGATGCATTAGGTGAACCAGCATCCTCCCACCTGCTGTTACGAATCATTAACACCTGCTCAGCCAATACCTGTAATATACCACCTGGTTTATCTTTCATTGATTAATTTATTAGACTGAGAGGAATATTACTGTTACCTTTAATAATTTAGTACAGATCTAGTTTGATAAATTGACCTTTTGCTGAATGAGGGTAAACGTGTATTAAACGTGTTACATCCAACAGGTGAGCAATACAGTTACTTTGTTTACCTGTCTATATTGAGTATTTCTGTTGATCTCATGGGGGTGTTTATCTACTGCAAACAACAACAGAGAAGATAAACATTACACGAGAACAAACAGAGGAACAACAGGTAAACAACAGGAGAGAAACGAATATAAACAACATATCGTTACCATTACCTTTAATTACCTGTTGACGATTTTATCAAGGTTAATGGCGTAGTGTTATTGGCGTCCCCCTGATCCCCCCAAATACCACCAATATCTTACAGTCAATAACGAGAATAGTAACCATTATCCTCTTATAAGACTCAGACAAATAAGACTCTTGATGACCCCAATAAGTTATTATATAGCGAATACTTCAAGGTATTATCTCCTTAACTGTGTAACTCTGGTAAAGCCTTATATGTTTTACTGATAACTAAATACCCGAGATAAGAGAAATTAACTTGAAAATAGAGTTGGATTAAGGCGGGGAAGGACAAAGTGATTTTAGATTATTATTTTTTTTGCTATTTTTTTACATATAGATTAAAATATACTTGTAATGATTGTGTATTTCTAGGCTAGTTAGATTAAATAGCCAAACTAAATGTCTGTATTACCTGAATTAATACCGTTCCTGGCAGGTGTTGTGTGAAGGTAACTCGCCTCCTTGACTAGTTCACGTGTAAATGCTAGTTTGAGTTAGGTCAGGTTAGGTCAGGTTAGGTTAGGTTAGAAGGATTATAAAATGTTTTAGTGAAAATAATAATAAGAACTTTTTTTTGCTGTAGATAAATAAAGAATAATCCACGAAGATAATTAACCTGGATTTAACAGGTAAGTTTACACAAGCAGACGAGTTGAGGTTTTTTCTTATAATAATAATCTTTTATTTTAAGTTAATTGTCTCCAGAGATGTACAACTGACATATGTACGTGACATTTACTCTTTGGTAAATAAATACGCTAACATGCAACACACACACACACACCTGGCACACACACACACACACACACACACACACACCTGGCACACACACACACACACACACACCTGGCACACAAGATAATATATATATTTAGGACAAGATATATTTCTCGAAAAATATGTGTATAAAAACTTGTGAATGTGTGTGTGCGCCAGGTGTGTGTATGTATATATGCCAGGTGTGTGTCTGTATGTATGCCAGGTATTTGTCTGTGTCTATATATGTATGTCAGATATACATGCAGGTATTCATGTACATGTTTGCATACCTATGTGTGTATGTGTGTGTGTGTGTGTGTGTGTATGTGTGTGTGCGTGTATGAAGGCTCGGTCCTGTGTGTGTGTGTGTGTGTGTGTGTGTGTGTGTGCGTGTATGAAGGCTCGGTCCTCCTTGTGAACATTCATAATGGGGAAATGTCATTGGCAGTTTGCATGTCGAGGTGAGGTGCTGAATGTGTGTGTGTGTGTCAGCACCTGTTTGTGACTATTACAGGAACAGTTATGCACGCAATGGAATACTAGACACACACACGCACATGAAAACCCACACATGAAAACCCACACATGAACACACACACACACACACACACACACACACACACATTACCTTGCGTGACAGGGAACAATTTTTCGACCATTTACCTGAGGGTGTTCTGCGGTAAGGCCACAATTAACCCTTCAATCACCAGCTCCAGTTACCTGTTCCTCCAGACCCCACACCTGTAAGACTCCCTTATACCTGTACCCTAACCTAATCTAACCTCACCTCACCTCACCTCACCTCACCTCACCTCTTCCTCACCTCACGTGTAGAAAAAAGCAAAAAGCATTACACCCGATATTTCACTAAAACACCGACATTTATGGTTTCTTAATGCGATTTAATACCTCTCCTTCCTTTCTCCCTCTGCCCCTCCCTCCTCCCCCTTCCTCACCTCCTCTCAATACGTTCTGACCGTGATAGTAGTAGTAGTAGTAGTAGTAGTAGTAGTAGTCGTCCCCAGGAGCTTATGTGACCCTGGCGACACATTTAACAACCTCCAGTAGCTTCTTCCCTTCTCCTCGTGCGTCTTACTGCCTGCCTTGGTTATAGGGTCAAGCAAGGTGTTATTGGTAGCTCACACGCCATGCCACGCTGACTATTATCGCTGGGCTGGGCTGCTGGGCTGGGCTGGCTGGGCTGGGCTGGCCTGGCTGGGCTGGGCTGGGCTGAGCTGGGCTGACTGCTGGGCTGGGCTGGGCTGGGCTGGGCTGGGCTGGGCTGGGCTGGGCTGAGCTGAACTGAGCTGGGCTGGGCTGGGCTGGGCTGGGCTGGCTGGGCTGGGCTGGGCTGGGCGGGCTGGGCTGGGAGAGCTGGGCTGGGCTGGCCTGGGCTGGGCTGGGCTGGGCTGAGCTGGACTGGCTGGCTGGGCTGGGCTGAGCTGGGCTGGGCTGGGCTGGGCTGGGCTGAGCGGAACTGAGCTGGGCTGAGCTGGGCTGACTGGCTGGGCTGGGCTGGGCTGGGCTGACTGGGCTGGGCTGGGCTGGGAAGGCTGGGCTGGGCTGGGCTGGGCTGGACTGACTGGGCTGGGCTGGACTGGACTGGGCTGGCTGGGCCGGGCTGGGCTGGGCTAAGTAGGGCTGGAATAGCTGGGCTTTTGTTTATTAAAAGAGCCCACGTCACTTCATGCTGTGATACTATACACATTCTAAAATAAAAGTGTCAAAGTATATCATAACACCATGCACTATAACAGAATCTGTCTGCCATCTCAGTGACCTGGTATCTCACAGTTCCTCTCCTATAGGATACACGTATCAGGAGGACCTTTGTGTCATCATTTCAACAACAGGACTCCCTCAGATCCATCAGGACCCCCTGGACGCCTCATATCATCCTACTGTTCCAATCCTACACTACAGGATCTCTCAATATAATATAGCTCATTCATATTCCTGGCACCTGTCCTGTGTGTGTGTGTGTGTGTGTGTGTGTGTGTGTGTGTGTGTCTGTGTGTGTGTGTGTGTGTGTGTGTGTGTGTGTGTGTGTGTGTGTGTGTCTGTCTGTCTGTCTGTCTCCCTCACAAGAAATATACATCCAGCAGAATTTAAGTCTCAGGTGGTCAGATATATTTAATTTTCTGTGTCTTGATTTATCTTGATATGACGCAGATTTGTAGAACCTAACCTAACCTAACCTAACCTAACCTAACCTAACCTAACCTAACCTAACCTAACCTAACCTAACCTAACCTAACCTAACCAAACCATACCTGAGCTTTCGTAACAGGATATAGGACTCTTAAAAAACCCACGTTCAATAAGAGATCCTTCAGTGTGTGTCTCTACAACATCTACACTACAAGAGGGAGACATCGAAGTGTGACCATGTTCTCAGGAGTTGTTGAGGGCTGATGTCAGGTGTTAAAAAATGGTATCAAGGGGGAGGTAAAGGGGGAGGTAATGGGTACGGTAAAGGGGGGAGGTAAGGGAGGGAGACAATATACTGCAACCCGAGGCAGTAAGACTTAATTAGAGGAAAGACAGGTAAAGCTTAACGACGGAGAAAGAGACGGGAGGAAAGAGAGACGGGGAGACATAGGAGGTACAACTCGACGGTAATTAGAGCTTGCAGGGGAGGGGGTTTATAGCCCTTGAGGGACACCTGAGGAGGAGGAGGAGGGGGGAGGGGGGGGGAGGTGAGGAGGAGGAGGGGGAGGTGAGGAGGAGGAGGGGAGGTGGGAGGAGGGGGGGAGGTGAGGAGGAGGAGGGGGGGGGGAGAGAGAGAGAGAGAGAGAGGGCCCAGGTAAAGGTCATTAGTTCCATTAAGTAGCACACACACACACACACACACACACACGCACGCACGCACGCACACACACACACACACACACACACACACACACACAGGTAATTAAGGGTAATTCACACGAGGAAACGACTAAGGTGTAAAAAAAACACTAGAAGATAATTAGAAACTTAATGCGATCGTTAACAAGATTATTATTTCATTACCTACTTGTTCAGCGGACAGGCAGAGGAACGGGCAGGTGGACAGAGAGACAGACAGACAGACAGAGAGCTAAAGAAGAACTGGTAATATGTTCCCACCAAACACCACCAACCACCCCCACCAACCACCATCCACCCCCACCAACCACCTCCACCAACCACCCCACCCCCACCACCCCCTCCTCAACCCTACCCAACACCCCAATAAATAAATATGTCAACCAAAACCAGAAATATATAAATACCTCAAACTTACCGAGGAAGTTAACATGCAGAGAGGCAGCGTGTTGGAGGAAGGAGTTACGTGGTGTTGGAATTTCAAATTTTGTTCAACATTTCAAATTATATATTTTTTGGAATTAGCCGTAATGCCTCGTCTCTCGTTCATGTGTGTATGTGTGTGTGTGTACGTCGCCTATTATTCCACACATACCTACAGTACCTACATACTTACCGCACACACGCAAACCACACCCACACCCACACACACACACACACACACACACACACACACACACTTTACCTTACGAGATTATACATACAGACAGACTCCTACACTCATACTCGTAATTACAAACAACAGATGTAAGTTAAGAGGAATGACTGGCTCTGTTAGCTAATGACCGCTGATGGTAGTTCAAGTACTGATCACCGCCTTAGGTCATAACAGTTCAGAAAGTAATTATTAGATTTTATTGTTGAATATTATTCTTGTTTCTTCTTATTTCTTCTTATTTCTTCTTTGTTAAGTATCAGGCACCCTTTGATCTATACCAGAGAGGTGGGTGGGTGGGTAGCGGTGATACATACATACATACATACATACATACATACATACATACATACATACCAAAAATAATAAGAGGGAGAGAGACAAAATAATGATAAAATAAACATAGAGAATTGTATGAGGAGGAGGAGAGTGTGT
>NW_024732440.1:1295993-1320993 GCF_018991925.1 Homarus americanus | reverse complement strand
TGGTGAATGATTGATGGATTAAGGTTGGGTTGGGTTGGTGGGTTGCTTAAAGTTCAAACCATAATTTTTCGACGCTGCATAGATTGAGACAAGGACAGAAATAAGCATAGACTGAAACACGGACGTAGAGATGCATAGACTACAACACACAGACAGACACAGACAGAACACCTTGTAAACGCCAGCATATATTCAACTCCACCTTCCCACCAACTTGCATAGTTTCCAAACTTTTTTAATTGCTGCTGCAACTTTTGTGTCAACTCACCCGTGAACTTAATATCCTGCCGCAACATCTTAAATTCTTTCTCCGGCCACTTCTACTACGACTGGTTATCCCACATTGATTAAAAATACTACATATCCCTCAACAGTCATAGGAACAGATTCAGGCGAGTTTAGACAAGAGTCGATTCAGCACATCTTGAGATACAGTTGTTGATTCTGACTTAAGAGTGATGGAATGTGATGTATAGTATTAGGTTAAAAATATACCACGAACGGATAACTAAACTTTTTATTCATTTAAGTGATAAAGACCAATTAAACCTACAAAAGTTATATATACCTCAGACAGACAGACAGACTGCAGACAGACAGACAAACAGACAGACACAGACAGTATTACCCTTTGAGTTTATCTAGATTGAAATGTCTGTTTAAAAAAAAATTTATAATTACGTATTCATATTCGTGTAATTTCCAACAATACATAAAACAACACAACAAAACATCCTGAATATAAACACAAAAACATATCCTCCCCAAAAAAAACAAAAGCCGATCAAACAACAGATTCAAAAAGGATTAAATTCTATAAGGAAAAGAATCTAACCACCATTACAGATACATTGCCTAAGAGAATTAAAAGACCTCACTCTCGTCATCTATCTTGCCTAACTTGAGGTGTTAAACTGTACATTACTGGGAGTTAAGTTGGCCCCACACACATATATGGTAATTTTTCAAGAGGCAACCATCTGTCTCCTGGATTTATGTGACACAGGAAAATCTCTTTCTCAGGAGGAATGTTGGCTGAAAATATATTCATGAACAAGAGAGAGAGAGAGAGAGAGAGAGAGAGAGTTCAAAGCTAAAATAAACTCAAATCAAACTCCTCTTAAGGTAAACATGAGGTAGAGTTCGCCCATTATAATATTCAGTAACCTAATATATCCTTCAGAAATTGTCTTATCCATCAACTCAAGTGACCAGGTGTCCTCAGGTAAATATAATGATGATAGTACCTGTATTATGTTACCTGGTGGTGGTCATTATACGTAGTCTGGTGGGAGAGAGAGAGAGAGAGAGAGAGAGAGAGAGAGAGAGAGAGAAAGAAAGAAAAGAGAGAAAAAGAAAGAAAGAGAAAAAGAAAAAAGAAAAGAGGAAAGAAAGAAAGAAAAGAAAAGAAAAAAAGGGAAAAACATAAAATTGAGTAGGAATGAATGGAACGGAATAGCTGTGACACTTGGCATACCTCTCACATAGTTGGTGGTGGGCGTCTGGGGAGTCTCTTTATCTCTCTCTCTCTCTCTCTCTTTATCCCTCTCTGTCTCGTTCTTGTTTTCTGTTTCTCTACACAGAAAATAAACCCCAAAATAGACGAATAAAACATTAAACCACAGAAAATCACAAAAAAAAAACAAAATAAAAACAATAAAAACAAAACAAAACAGAAACAAAAAACAAATTAAACCAAAAAAAAATCCACTAAAAAAAATAAACCACATAAAAACAAGTTAAACCCACAAATCCCAGCATGACAAACCCCGCGTGAGGAGAAGCAGCCAGCCAGCCAGCCCCAGCCAGCCAGCCAGCCAGCCCAGCACAGCCAGCAGCCAGCCAGCCCCCCAGCCAGCCCTTAAACTCTCTCGTCTGTCTGATTAAGATTAGTCTAATTCACCATCTTCCCAGCGACTCTGGGAGGAGGTGACACGCACAGACCTCAAATTAATTATGCGGTGGAAAATGATGCAAGGCCGTTTTATAGAGCTTATGAGAAGGGGGGAAGGAGGGGGGGGGGGGAGGAGGAGGGGGAGAGAGAGGTTTAGGAGTAATGAGATAAACGTGGGGGAGGGGGAGGGGAGGTACTGCAAGGCTTCGTATGTTTGTGTGTGGGGGGGTGGCAGGGGGGAGGGAGGAGGGGTATTTACAGAGCCTGAAATAATGAGACTAAAATGTTGTGTGGTGTTTTGTAGGATTCATTTTAGGATTCATTTGACGCTCTCGATAAACACGTTACCTTCTGACGCTCAGGAATATTTCACATATAAAAGAATAATCATCTGGTTCCACCCCTCCCAAACCCCACCCCTCACCCAACCCCACCTTCCCCACCAGTCCCGCCCCACCCTGCCTCATCATCCACCCCAACCCCCAAAAAAAAATTCAATTCAATGTTGTAGCAAAAAAAATAAAAAAACTTGTTGCAGTTGAATTCATAGTGAAAGAATCCACTTGAACCTTGAATAATTTTTTAAAGTGATCCTGGAAAGAATTATGTCTCTCTCTCTATATATATAAATAGTATATATACCTGCGCTGTTACCTGATGAAATAGTTTATTCAGTAAAAAACATACACGTGTTGGGTCAGGTGCCGAGAGATATTGTGAGGGTATAAATTATTTCCAAGGAAAAGGTGGTTGTGTTGTGTTGTGTTGTGTGTGTGTGTGTGTGTGTGTGGTGGTGTGTGTGTGTTGTGTGTGTTGTGTGTGTAGTCGAAACATCAATAAACCAGACTTGACTTGACTTTTAACCTAATCAACCTAACCTAACCTAACCTAACCTGTTATCATCCATACACACCTTACGTCCCTCTCTACATCTGTCCTTCCTTCTCTCAGTCTCTATGTCTCCTTAATTCTCTTTCTCTCCCCTATTCCATCACTTTCTCCCTCCCTTCTCTCCCATTTCCCCTCACCAACTCCCCGAAAAAAATTATCACCATAGCAACGGCAGGTAAGGTCAACCAGGTAAACGATCAGGTAAACAACTTTGACACCGAACAAAATAATAAAAACAAAAGCTTGTGTTCTGGGTAAAGGAACACACAAAAAAATAAAAATAAAAGGAAATGAATTGACAAAAGAAAAAAATCATTTACAAGAATTCAAACGAAGAATGTGTGTGTGTGTGTGTGTGTGTGTGTGTGTGTGTGTGGAGGGTTATAAATGGCATAGAGGAGGAGGGAGGCTGTAGACAGGAGGAGAAGGTTGTAGACAGGAAGAGAAGGTTGTAGACAGGAGGAGAAGGTTGTAGACGGGAAGAGAAGGTTGGAGACGAAAGGAGAAGGTTGTAGACGGGAGGAAGAGGCTGTAGACGGGAAGATAAGATTGTAGACGGAGGAGAAGGTTGTAGACGGGAAGAGAAGTTGTAGACGGAGGAGAAGGCTGTAGACGGAAGAGAAGGTTGGAGACGGAAGGAGAAGGTTGTAGACGGAAGAGAAGGTTGTAGACAGGAGGAGAAGTTGTAGACGGGAAGAGAAGGTTGTAGACGGAGGAGAAGGTTGTAGACAGGAAGAGAAGGTTGTAGACAGGAAGAGAAGGTTGTAGACAGGAGAAAAAGGCTGTAGACGGAAGATAAGATTGTAGACGGAGGAGAAGGGTTGTAGACGGAAGGAGAAGGTTGTAAACGAGAAGGTTGTAGACGGGAAGAGAAGGTTTTAGACGGGAAGAAGAAGGTTGTAGACGGGAGGAGGAGGCTGTAGGCGGAAGAAGAAGGGAATTTGTAGACGGGTAGAGGCGGGTGTGGTTGTCATAGCTACGGATCTCTGAATAAAGCTCATCTCCGCTGTATCTAGTGGGGCCCTCTCTCTCTCTCTCTCTCTCTCTCTCTCTCTGTCTAACCTTTCATCGATTATCCTACTCAGTTTCGTTATCTACTGAACAAGACACTATCCCGTTCACCAGACCCGAAGAATAACAACAACAATAAACAAATAACAATAATAACAAAATATAATAACAAAAACAATTTTTTTTTCAAACTCTTAAAACAACAATAAAAAATCAACATTCAACACACGAAAAATTCTTTATTTCCAACCCGTAGCAAAATTCCCTCAAGATAAATGCAAGGCGAATTAATTCATGATAGTCATATAAAACTCAAATTACCACAGATGACATTTCCTGTTCCTTTTTTCATGTCAAGAATATCAGCATCTTGGTTCCTTTGTCGGAGAGAGGAAAAAATGAGACGAGTTGGAGCGAGGTATTCTTCCTCCCTGCCAGCCACGCCAGCCTCTTGAATCCTGTTACTAGACGAGCTGACAGTCATTTGTGGAGGTAAGGTGGAGAGAGAGAGAGATACTTAACTCGACACACATACATACAGCAACAACTCTCTCTCTCTCTCTCCCTCTTCCTTTACCACCAAACAACTTAACATAATTAACCATTTAAACATTACAGTATAAAAATACCTCTAAAGTCGTATTACAGGTGAGATTAACACCTTAATTAAAGTTAACCTACGTGTTATCATCATCATCTATGGTGAGTTAATATTTCATTCTGGGATTTTTTTTTTTTTTTTTACCTGGGATTTGGTCAGGTAAGGTAGGAATTATTTTTTACCTCGAGCAATTAATTGTGTGTGTGTGTGTGTGTGTGTGTGTGTGTGTGTGTGTGTGTGTGTGTGTGTAATAATTGTCTTATTTTTTGTCTATAAATCCTTGTTAAATCGTAACTATCATGTCGAGTATAAAGGAAATAATTGTTACAGGTGAGTGAGCCAGACACCTGCCCCAAAAACGAGTTACCTCCACCGCGCGTGTAAGATCAAAACTCGTATTTAATGAGTGGAGGAATTTGGCCAAAATCGTGAGGCGGCTGAGAGACCCTGATTGCCGTCACGCTATTGTCAGGTAAGTGCCACCCGTCCAAGATGATTACTACCTGACACGAGTAAATGACCCCGTGGGTGATGTGTCATGAGGAAGCTTGAGGTGGCGGTAATCAAGGTAATAGTGAAGTGACAGCAAGTGGTGATCCAGGCAGTCATGCACGGCCTCCCGCCACTGATCACCGTAATCCTTCACTAATTGCTAGATTACGTCACTGATAGAGCGTGCGCGCGCCAGTAATCCCCCCTTGTGCGATTTGTAGTTAAGGGTACACCAGTAGGACCCCCCGTCACTGGTGGGTGGTTGGCGGGAGTTTAAACTGGCTACGACACATTATCATCCCTCCGCATAATGGCTCCACAGTCCTCTATATTAGCATACATTGGGGCTGCAACACGCCATAACCCTTCGTGTACATCTGGGGGCTGCTAGGACGCATCTTTTCAATATAACTAGGAGTGGGGAGCTGCTAGAACCATCACCCACACACCTCGGGCCCAGACGCTGTAGAACACATCACCCCACACCTCGGGGCCAACGCTGCTGCTAGAACACATCACACCCACACACACCTCAGGGCCCAGACGCTGCTAGAACACATCACCCCACACATGGGGCCCAGACGCTGCTAGAACACATCACACCCACACACCTCAGGGCCCAGACGCTGCTAGAACACATCACACCCCACACCTCAGGGCCCAGACGCTGCTAGAACACCACCCCCACACACACCTCAGGGCCCAGACACTGCTAGAACACATCACACCCACACCTCGGGGCCCAGACGCTGCTAAACACATCACACCCACACACCTCCGGACCCAGACGCTGCTAGACACATCACACCCACACATCAGGGGCCCAGACGCTGCTAGAACACATCACACCCACATCGGGGCCCAGACGCTGCTAGAACACATCACACCCACACACCTCAGGGCCCAGACGCTGCTAGAACACATCACACCCCACACCTCAGGGACCCAGACGCTGCTAGAACACATCACACCCACACACCTCAGGGGCCCAGACGCTGCTAGAACACATCACACCCACCTCAGGGCCCAGACGCTGCTGAAACACATCACACCCACATCAGGGCCCAGACGCTGCTAGAACACATCACACCTCAGGACCCAGACGCTGCTAGAACACATCACCCCACACACCTCAGGGCCGCAGCTGCTAGAACCATCACCCACACACCTCGGGGCCTAGACGCTGCTAGAACACATCAAAACACCGGGAATAAGGCTAAAACGACACCTCATTTTACCCTTAATGTAGCCAGGTATTCCTGTTAATATCCGCGTTAAAATGGACCTCACGCACGCATCGGCATTATGCACTGAGCCTCACACACGCGACAACAAACACATAACACCACACATTAGACGCGCCTGACTCACATTATGATAGTTTCCCTCGCCTTATTATTTGTTGACACTCACCCCTGTATTCCACACTGGTCGACACTTACACCCCTGTAATGTACTCTGGTCGACATTCAGTCCCCTGTTATCAACCTCGTGGTATTCAACTTTAATAAACATTGGTTAACACTCAGACCCTGTTATATGCTATGGTTAACACTCAGACCCCTGTTATATGCCATGGTTACACTCAGACTGTGCCATGGTTAACACTCAGACCCTGTTATATACCTTGGTTAACACTCAGACCCTGTTATATGCCTTGGTTAACACTCAGACCCCTGTTATATACCTTGGTTAACACTCAGACCCCTGTTATATGCCATGGTTAACACTCAGACCCCTGTTATATGCCATGGTAAACACTCAGACCCCTGTTATATACCATGGTTAACACTCAGACCCCTGTTATATACCTTGGTTAACACTCAGACCCCTGTTATATGCCATGGTTAACACTCAGACCCCGTTGTATATGCCATGGTAAACACTCAGACCCTGTTATATACCTTGGTTAACACTCAGACCCCTGTTATATGCATGGTTAACACTCAGACCCCTGTTATATACCTTGGTTAACACTCAGACCCCTGTTATATGCCATGGTTAACACTCAGACCCCTGTTATATGCCATGGTTAACACTCAGACCCCTGTTATATGCCATGGTTAACACTCAGACCCCTGTTATATGCCATGGTTAACACTCAGACTCCTTCACTCTGCCACACACACACACACACACACAACACACACCTTCACCTTCCTATGATAAATATTTCTAATACAGAGAACAACAACTTACATAATTATACCGCATAGGGGTTTGTGTGTGTGTGTGTGTGTGTGTGTGTGTGTGTGTGTGTGTGTGTGTATGTATAATTTCAGGCCTGGAGAAGGAGAGGTTAGGTCCAATATCTATAACCAGAAAATTAATGACCACTTGAATGGTTGTTGACCAGGTACTGCCCTCTACATCTTAAAAAAAAAAAATACTCGACCTACCACTCAATATGACCTCTCTATTATATAATATCATCGACCTTTATAGTCGACCTTCACCTTACCATTAACTAACACCATTATGGATAGAGATATAAGAATCACCATTACATTTAGCTACAAATGAAATAAGTTAATGGTGTTTTTTTGATGTGTCGTATTAACAAAACAACTTAATGATGTAAGGAAGGTGAAAACAAATTAATAATAATCCTTCCTATTTTACATTACACTTTCAAATGTTTTTCATACTTAGAAATAATAATCCATTGTATTTTGACTAGAAACAATATACAACACTGGCTGTCGGTCACTCACTGAACTGGTCTGGGTGTTTTTGGTCCGAAATTGTTTCCGTTCTGACAAGCAATTAACTCTGGCCAATCGACAGTATTTTAATCTAACGTGAAGTGATCCAAAGATGATGAATTGTTTGCCAGGTCTAGTGCACAAAAAATGGGGAAGAGAGAATACAATTTTTGCTGTCAATTTGCAGTTAGTGGCTACCAATAATACTTGTGTGTGTGTGTTTGTTTTGATGTGTGTGTGTGTGTGTGTGTGTGTGTGTGTGTGTGTGTGTGTGTGTGTGTGTGTGTGTGTGTGTAAAGGCCTTGGTGTTTTTTCAACCAAATTCTTTTCGTCCACCAAGCTGGTTGAAAACACACACACACACTATTACTACCATAACTATATGATTTTCAGTTGCTTAAATGTTAGAATTAAGTTAGTATTGTATTGATATCAAAATCGATTATTGAAGCAATTCATAACTATCAATAATTCTAAAACAGTCATAAAAACTTAAAATATTTCTTATCATCGTAACTAAACACTAGGCTGGGTAATTATTTTCCAGGTTTAATTTATATTGTAGGCTAATTAGTCCTTGAGCCAATGACCCACACCTAGCTAGTAAGAGACGTCAGAGGGAAACAACCATTATAATGATTTTTTCTGGTATTTAAACTCAGAGCATTATTAGAGCTGAAGTAAACTGCGATAATAAGCAGCTTTGTGAATTAGAGTCTTATAACCCCTAGATTAATGTAAGAGTTTAATATATTACCCTCAATAGCTAGAAAGGTTATCACATCAATATTTCTACTTCATATAAACAAAACTCAACAGCCTTGACTTCGTTGTGTGAATCTCTCTGTCGTAAAGAATTGTCGTAATCCTTTTGTGAAATCTACAGGACATGTTTCTATTTTACACCCGTGGCATCTCTCTCTGACCAGACTATTCTGATTCTATATATATATATATATATATATATATATATATATATATATATATATATATATATATATATATATATATATATATATATTTCTTCTTGCAGGGATATACGCTGTTCAGCCAAAGGAAAATAAACAATATATTCGTGTGTTTTTTTAAAGATATTTGGGGATTTTCTTCTCTTTTTTCTCTTTCTCTCTGTTTTTCTTCTTTCAATGTATTAAAGATTATTCTCTCTCTCTCTCTAGTCAGCCTTCACCTCTTTTGCACTTCCCATAAGAGTCCTCGTTCTATACTTCGCATGTACTCCAGCAACAGACTGAGTACATTTTATCTCCCCAGAGTCCCCGTGAAGTGAGTCTCCTCTTAATGCGGTACGATACCTTGGGACATGATGCCTGGCAGTTCTCAGGGAGTGGTGGCGGGCGTATGACGTAATGTTTATAAACCCGTGGAATATAACTTCGCTGATGTGAATTTTTTTTAGCGATAAGAGGAACAATACTGAGGGAGAGAACTAAGTCTACAAACACACACACACAGTAATCACACGACACACACACAATAGTTGACCTTCCTACACATTTTGGAAAACCTTACGAAAACAAACTTCAAATCGGGAAAAATTAGCATTTAATGATAAAAATGTTACCGAATTTTCGTTTAGGCAGTGCGAAAGAAATTGGAAGTCACAGCATGTAAGTATAGGGCAATTTTTGAGAGAATGAAAACTTAAATTTGTTCTGAATATTTTGGATAGAAAGTTAGTGAGAAATTTTAGAGTTTGACAAAAACTTTCGCCGATTTGCAATGTTGTGTATTTACATTTTGGCCAGACCGTAAAGGTGAATATATTCAGATATAAAACTATTAACATATGTTGTTTGTTTTATTGTTTCGTTACGTTTTATTTTTATTTTTTTTTGTTGCTTCTTATTATTATTATTTTATTAATTGAGGTTAGAGTCATTAAATATTTCTTTTTACCTCAGTGATTATTATTTTTTTTTTACTTTGAATTTGTTTGGATATTAAATATTTGTTTTTATTACTGCAGTTAAAATATTTTATGTCTATTGAACAAATATTTTTTTTTTATTCCAGGACGGACACACACACACACACACACACACACACACACAACTCAACTAACTTTCAAGTCACTAAAACCATCAACAAAACAGTAAATAACATCACCTGGGACTTTTAAACCTGAACTATTTACCTTTCTGTTGAAGCGGATAAATCAAGCGCTCATAAGCTGTCGTTAGCGGGTGTAATAAAATCCTTCCCACAGCTTTTAACTTTGTCTTCGCCTCTGAGGTAACTGGTGAGAGAAAGACCCAACACATAGGGACTTACTGTGTACTTTCACCGTTAATATATGTATAATAATCAGTATTTTCACCATCTGTATCCACCATGGAGAAAAATAAACCAAATTGATCAGTTTATATTCAGTTTGTTCGATGTTTTAATCACCGGTAGAGAAGTTGGAATTGTTTCACTGGTAAGATGTCCTCAGGAATGGGACACGGAATCTCTGGGGACATGCAGCTGGAATTTTACTCAACATGAACGTGGGGGCGTGGGGCGAGGATGGCGTGAGGGCAGGATGGCGTGGGGCGAGGATGGCGTGAGGGCGAGGATGGCGTGAGGGCGGGGATGGCGTGGGGCGGGGATGGCGTGAGGGCAGGATGGCGTGGGGCGAGGATGGCGTGAGGGGCGGGGATGGCGGGGGCAGGATGGCGTGAGGGTGAGGATGGCGTGGGGCGAGGGATGGCGTGAGGGGCGAGGATGGCGTGAGGGGCGAGGATGGCGTGGGGCGAGGATGGCGTGAGGGCGGGATGGCGTGGGGGCGGGATGGCGTGTGGGGCGGGGATGGCGTGGGCGGGGATGGCGTGAGGGCAGGATGGCGTGTGGGGCGGGGATGGCGTGGGCGGGGATGGCGTGGGGCAGGGATGGCGTGAGGGGCGGGGATGGCGTGAGGCGGGGATGGCGTGGGGCGAGATGGCGTGAGGCGAGATGGCGTGTGGGGCGAGATGGCGTGAGGCGAGATGGCGTGAGGCGGGTGTGAGGCGAGGATGGCGTGGGGGCAGATGGCGTGAGGGCGGGGATGGCGTGAGGGCGAGGATGGCGTGAGGGCGGGATGGCGTGAGGGCGAGGATGGCGTGAGGCGGGGATGGCGTGGGGCGGGGATGGCGTGAGGGCGGGGATGGCGTGGGGCGGGATGGCGTGGGGCGGGGATGGCGTGAGGGGCGAGGGATGGCGTGAGGGGCGAGGATGGCGTGGGGGCGAGGATGGCGTGAGGGGCGAGGATGGCGTGGGGGCGGATGGCGTGAGGGGCGAGGATGGCGTGGGGCGAGCAGGGCGTGGAGGGCGTGGGGCGGGGAGGGCGTGAGGAGGAGGGGGTGCGTTGGAGGGCGGGGGGGACGGGGGAGGACGTGGAAGGGCGTGATGGAGGGCGTGGAGGATGGCGTGGAGGCGGGCGGGGGAGGGGCAGAGGGGCGGGGATGGCGTGAGGGCGAGGATGGCGTGAGGGGCGAGGATGGCGTGGGGCGAGGATGGCGGAGGGCGAGGATGGCGTGAGGGGCGAGGATGGCGTGAGGGGCGAGGATGGCGTGAGGGGCGAGGATGGCGGAGGATGGCGGAGGGCGAGGGGGGGGGGCGAGGAGTGGCGGGGGGGTGGTGAGGGGCGAGGATGGCGGAGGGGCGAGGATGGCGTGAGGGCGAGGATGGCGGGAGGATGGCGTGAGGGCGAGGATGGCGTGAGGAGGAGGGGGTGGGGCGAGGGATGGCGGAGGGGCGAGGATGGCGTGAGGGGCGAGGGGTGGCGGGGGGAGGAGGGCGGGGGCGAGGATGGCGTGGGGCGAGGGGATGGCGTGAGGATGGCGTGGGGGCGAGGATGGCGGGGGTGATGGCGGAGGGGCGAGGATGGCGGAGGCGAGGATGGCGTGAGGGGCGAGGATGGCGTGGGGCGAGGATGGCGTGAGGGGCGAGGATGGCGTGGGGGAGGATGGCGGGGCGAGATGGCGTGGGGCGAGGATGGCGGAGGGGCGAGGATGGCGTGGGGCGAGGATGGGGCGAGGATGGCGTGAGGGGCGAGGAGGGCGGGGCGAGGATGCAGGTGAGGGCGAGGATATGTGAGGGGCGAGGAGGGCGTGGGGCGAGGATGGCGTGAGGGGCGAGGATGGCGGGGCGAGATGGCGTGGGGCGAGGATGGCGGAGGGGCGAGGATGGCGGGGAGAGGATGGCGGGAGGGGCGAGGATGGCGTGAGGGGCGAGGAGGGCGTGGGGCGAGGGGGGGGGGGCGAGGAGGGCGTGGGGCGAGGGAGATGGGGGAGGGGGGGAGGGGGGATGGGAGGGAGGGGGGGGCGAGGATGGGGGGGGAGAGGGGCGAGGATGGCGTGAGGGCGAGGATGGCGTGAGGGGCGAGGATGGCGTGAGGGCGAGGATGGCGGGAGGCAGGATGGCGTGAGGGGCGTGAAGTTGGAATCGCTTCATAATTGTCCTGGTTCACAGCACAGGAATTCTTACCAAAGTTTTCAGTGTTTTCCTCCGGTATATTGAGCATAAAGACTGCTGAGTAAGAGCATACTGAGGGAGTAGGCGTATACTACTAAGGAAGAGCATATTGAGAGCATATATTACTGAGAAAGACCATACTGAGAGCATATACATTTCTGAAACATCTGGGGAAACACAGGAAGGCACTCAAGGCTAAAATCAAACCAACAACCTCTCGTAAGACCAAAACCCCAAGACGTCAACAAACAAACACATTAACCTTCTCTTCGTCACCTTCATAACACCAACAGTATGTAATAAAAATCAAGAATGAATGATTGTCTTTCAGCTCAAACGAAAATAAAATAGCAGGAACATCACAGAGCTTCTCAGGTGGGCGTGGAGGAAGGGTCGCTACAGTGAAACCTCTATATAACGAACTTCTCTCATCATATAGTCCGTTAAATGGAGGGTTTCACATCTAACGGACCTCTTATATAACGAACTTCTCTCATCATATAGTCCGTTAAATGGAGGGTTTCACATCTAACGGACCCTCTATATAACGAACTTCTCTCATCATATAATCCGTTAAATGGAGGGTTTCACATCTAACGAACCCTCCATATAGCGGACTTCTATCTTCATATAATTCACCAAATCGAGGTTTTTACTGTATAAGGTATTACCGGTATTGGAATATTAATTATAATATAATAAATAAATTGTAAAAGAAATGTGTAGAAGTAAAATAATTATATACAAAGATGCTTATTAGTCTGTCAAGTGATGAAAGAATTATTATTATTATTATTATTATTATTATTATTATTATTATTATTATTATTATTATTATTATTATTGTTATTATTATTCATTCTTTATCATCAGTCTGCCTTCTTCCACTCCTTCGTCACATGCAACATATTGTTCCATTTGACATAAACAAAATCACCAAACAAATAAACTACCCCCAACGAGTGTAGCTGTAATTGTACTCAACACAACACGGCGTCAAGACAGAAATTGCTTCATAATTGTTTTGCTTCGCGGGAGAGAGAGATTCTTTGCGTCTTAAGTTTGCGTCTTAAGTTTTCGGTGTTTAGCTCCGGTAGATTGAACAGAGGTGATCTTATATGTAAGGAGAGTAGGAGTGGAAGGAGTTGTTGTGGAAGGAAGATGGGGGGTGACCTTGTGATTATGGGGGAAGAGGAAGGAAGGAAGGAAGAGGAAGGAAGGAAGGAAGGAAGGAAGGAAGGAAGGAGGAAGAAGAAGGAAGGAAGAAAGGAAGGAAGAAGAGGAAGGAAGGAAGGAAGGAAGGAAGGAAGAAGAGGAAGGAAGGAGGAAGAAGAAGGAAGGAAGAAGAGGAAGAGGAATTAGTAAATTTTAGTGAATCCACCAGTTAATTGAACCATCCACCAGTTAATTGAACCATCCACCAGTTAATTGAACCATCCACCAGTTAATTGAACCATCCACCAGTTAATTGAACCATCCACCAGTTAATTGAACCATCCACCAGTTAATTGAACCATCCACCAGTTAATTGAACCATCCACCAGTTAATTGAACCATCCACCAGTTAATTGAACCATCCACCACTCCTAAACGGACCAACTCATCCTAACAGTCACTCTTGGCTTCGACTTTGTCCCATTTCTGTTTATGTTGTTTTCTTAACCGTATACTTCCCAGGGTACAGAAACTTTCTTAATTACTCAACTACCTTGTTCAACTTTATACTGATGATGAAACGAAGCAATTTTATCTCAGTTAGGTTTCCTATTGGGGAACTGTGTCTCATCTGGTCAATATTCCGTCAATCGCGAATTTGTTTGGGTTTTTGGAGAATAATTTTGCATGTGTATGTGTATGTGTGTGTGTGTGTGTGTGTGTGTGTGTGTGTGTGTGTGTGTGTGTGTGTATGTGTGTGTGTGTGTGTGTGTGTGTGTGTGTGTGTGTGTGTGTGTGTGTGAACCTCTTATAATTCTCAAGTGTTTAATCTTAGACTACATTAACCTTATATAAATTATATAGAGAAATACTAAAAAAAAATCCTATGTTTCATCTTTTTTTTCAATTATTCCTTTATATATTACTAAGTTTTCGTAGTAATAACCTTCGCTTATATGTTCACTATAATGACACTGTGGAGGTGTGTCGTAAGGGGTCTTATAAACTACCATGAACTATAAGCTAAGGTTGAATAATCGCTGGTAAATTATAACTCTGAGATCATAACTTCTCCAATTTGGGGTTATAAGTTGTACTCTACTTTGTTATTACAGCTATAACTGATGATAATAAATAACTTGATTATTAAATGACAAAACAAAAATTAAAAGTCGCCATTGGTTTAAGGCACGAGTGACGTAACCTGAAAAGTCGCCATTGGTTTAAGGCACGAGTGACGTCAGCTGGAAAAGTCGCCATTGGTTTAAGGCACGAGTGACGTCAGCTGGAAAAGTCGCCATTGGTTTAAGGCACGAGTGACGTCAGCTGGAAAAGTCGCCATTGGTTTAAGGCACGAGTGACGTAACCTGGAAAAGTCGCCATTGGTTTAAGGCACGAGTGACGTCATCTGATTGTCTCAGAACTGAAGAAAACATAAGACTAAGGACTATTGTCTTAGCTTAATGGCACTGAGATACACCTTCAATGACCTGGCAGTTCTTCTGGTGTCAATCAATATCGTAGAAAAACAGTACTTACCTGAGAGTCTTTGCAGGTATGTTAGAAGGTCAATTACAGGTGTGAGTAAAGGTGTCTTGGTTTAGTAAGTGACTGTGTGTGTGTGTGTGTGTGTGTGTGTGTGTGTGTGTGTGTGTGTTATGCAGTCCGCCACACACCCAGGTAAACGTCTAAGCTCAGGTGTACATATTAGCGAGACAAAGTTTTACCTCAAGTAACTGTCTTCATATAGTGATAACTGAGGGAGTAATGAGGGGGAGAGGGAGGAGGAGAGGGAAGGGGAGGGAGAGGAGGGTTGTGGTGCCTGGTTTATGGTGTACAGAAAATATTTGAAAGTTGTGTTGGTTTTATTCACATCTGCGTACTGCCACCATACGCGTACCCTTCACCAGAAAATATAAACAGAAATGCAAGTTTATTTTTCTTAACATTAAATGATACAGCGAACAGGTCGTCACAATTATTAAATTATCTCTATCATCCTCAATCATTATCATTTTGGTACCACCGCATCATAAATCACTACAATAAATACAAAAATAATTGGGGAAATCAAATTAATTATCTCTCATATTTATCTACCTGTAAGTTCTCTCAACACCTTCAACCCCAGGTAAAAAAAAAGGTGAATGACACTTTAATGAGCTTCAGGTGTTGAAGAATGAAACACAAGACTTGGGGTATTATTTTGTAAGCTCTGAGGGAGGAGGGAACTGTATATGGTAGGAGGGGGAGTTTAGAGAGGGGAGGGAAGTTTATAGACAGGGGGAGGAAGTTTATAGACAGGGGAGGAAGTTTTAGAGGGGAAGAGTTAAGGGGAAGAAGTTATAGACAGGAGGAAGTATAGAGGGAAGAGTTAGGGAAGAAATGAGGAAGAGTTATAGACAGGGGGAAGAAGTTTATGGAGGGGAAGTTTAAAGGGAAGAAGTTTAGAGGGAAGAAGTTTATAGAGGAGTTTATAGACAGGGGAGGAAGTTTATAGAGGGAAGAAGTTTAGACAGGGGAAGAAGTTATAGAGGGGAAGTTTATAGGGGGAGGGAAAGTTTATAGACAGGGGGAAGAAGTTTATAGAGGGAAGAAGTTTATAGACAGGGAGGGAATGTTTATAGACAGGGAGGGAAAGTTTATAGACAGGGAGGGGAAAGTTAACAGGGGGGGGAAGTTATAGACAGGGGAGGGAAAGTTTATAGACAGGGGAGGGAAAGTTTATAGACAGGGGAGGGAAAGTTTATAGACAGGGGAGGGAAAGTTTATAGAGGGGGAGGGAAAGTTTATAGACAGGGGAGGGAAAGTTTATAGACAGGGGAGGGAAAGTTTATAGACAGGGAGGGAAAGTTTATAGACAGGGGAGGGAAGTTTATAGACAGGGGGAGGGAAAGTTTATAGACAGGGGAGGGAAAGTTTATAGACAGGGGAGGGAAAGTTTATAGACAGGGAGGGAAGTTTATAGAGAGGGGGCCATCGGATGTCTACACTTTAAACAGTTGCCTTTGTATCAGAGATCCTCGGGCTGAGGTGACAACAGAGACAATGTAACCTATATACGTGTTGGCTCCTTGGTGATGGTGACTGTGGGGTAACTTCAGTGTTTGTCTCATACAAGGGAGTTTCTGGAGTGTACTTGGGACTGTCGAAGCTTGTAGTGTGTGTGTGTGTGTGTGTAGGGGAGAGAGAGAGAGAGAGAGGGAGAGAGAGAGAGAGAGAGGAGAGAGAGAGAGAGAGAGAGAGAGAGAGAAACACAGACAGACAGACAGACAGACACCTGAAAGGCTTACCACACACATGCCACTGTGGTAACCTTTGGAAGGTCTACTACACACCTGTCAGTATGGTTCCTTATTACTCAAACATCACCAATCGTCGCCTCTACTCTCTTGTTCACACCCACCTTAAGCCTGGGTATAGCGCCTTATTGTCCCACCTTCCACCCCCCGTGAGTCGACAGATGGTGTTTATTGACTCAGCTTCTATTTTATTAGAGGCGTAAACCTTCAAGTTATAGGTTAGGAATTTCAACCTTAAAGACTGATATATATATAAAATTGATGTATGTGCAGCGACGGTCAGAATTCCCTCGACACTTGACACTAACTGATATTTACTGTTAGGTTTTATTATGTGTGTCTTGTTATTGATTAATCGTTAGCTGTTGTTAAAATGTCTCTCCCAATATCTAAATGTCGCCTCCAATAGTTGCTAGTTGTTACAAGAAGCTTCATAAATCAACTAACTCTACCTACTTGACCATACAGACAGTTCCATATATAGAAATTTATATATTATACACGAGGGACCTGAAATACCTGAAGGCAGACGAAGGTGGTGAAGGAGGAGGAGGTACTAAGAAATCTAACTTCAGGTCTCCATGTTAATTGTTACTAGTCTAAACTGTATTGGTAACCTGAACTAAAATAATGATGATAATAATGATGATGATGATGATGAATTATAGGACACCTCTATAATGCCTCTCTCTCTCTATAATTCTATGATATAAGTTATAAAATCCTCCAGTATCGTCAGTAGGAACAGAACGTTGTTTTAAGTGGCGCCCCTCATCAACTGAATGGCTATTTCCCGAACTATTAAAATCGGGGAAATTATCATATAGATGAGCAGCTGTTCCCCACTTCCTTACTTCCTCTTGCCCTTCCTTCCCTACTTCACTTCTCCCCCTCTGCTTCCTCCTCCTCTCCCTGTTGTTACACCGCCCCTAACATACCACCAGCAATGTCCCTCTTCCGTCACACAACTCTGACCCACCTCTACCTCATCCTCTCACTGACCCACTGCCCTGACCCACCTCTACTGACCCACCTCTACTCCCTACTCCACTCTCATCCTCTCACTGACCCACTGCCCTGATCCACCTCCACCTCATCCTCCACTGACCCACTGCCTTGGCCCACCACCACTGACCCACCTCCACCTCATCCTCTCATTGACCCTGCCCTGACCCACCTCCACCTCATCCTCTCACTGACCCACTGCCCTGGCCCACCACCAACCCACCTCCACCTCATCCTCTCACTGACCTGACCCACCAACCTGGCCCACCACTGACCCACCTCAGGGTAACCACAGCTCCCAGGGATCACACACGCCTCTCTCTTGTCTTATTACTCAGGTAGGTCTGCCTCGGGTACCTGACCGCTGCCACACACCGGATACACTTATTCCCCACACACCTGGTCCACTCCGTCACACACCTGGTACACTCCCATCCTCACACACCTGGTACACTCCCTCACACACCTGGTACACATACAAATGTTAATCTATATATATATATATATATATATATATATATATATATATATATATATATATATATATATATATATATATATATATATATATATCAACCAGGATCACACGGCTATACACAAAGACGCACATACAAATAAACACACACATAGACACACTTAAGCATATATATACATACTGTACACACACACACACACACACACACACACACACACACACACACACACACACACACACACACACACACACCGAGCTTCAGATGACCATTTTTGTGGTCCGCTGTTAAATACGTTACGACGGCAGCTGGGACACACTCGTGCGTTCTCTCTCTAGAACTAAAAATAGTTTTCTCTTCTTATTTTCTTAGTCAATGTTATTTCGCCGTTCCTCTGGGTGAATAACTGGCCACCCAACACCATATATTCCTCCGTGGCGATGTGGTGCGTGAGGAGGCGACCAGCTGGGGAGAGGAGCGGTCAGCTTAGTTCACGTCGGGCGGGAAACAGTCACCATCACTTTGTCTTGTTCTTGTGAGTTAGTCCTCGACCACGTCACCACGACCCTCACGGTGCGTCTTTCACCACGACCCTCACGGTGCGTCTTTCACCACGACCCTCACGGTAAAGTACTCTTTTAATCTGTAAAAACCTTGAGGGGCTTATATATGTCTTCTGTGGATGTGTCCGTGAAAATTTTCCTTGACTTCCTCCCTCTGCCTCTGCTCGCTGCCGTCACCCACATTTGTCTCTCACAACATCACACGGGGGCACCATCACCTAATCCGGCGGTGTCTGCAAAATAATCACATATTTTTTCCTTCAGGACGCGGAAGTAAAAGAGGTGGAGGAAGAGGTGGACGAACACTCTACCTTCTGCAGGAGGGACGGAGGGTCGAGGTAGAAGGATCCTGTGCGAGGAGTAACCAAAGATGACAGAACTCACAAGCGCGGGCCATCTTCCCTCCCCCCACCCACCAATACGAGGCTCACATCGGCTCCTCCGCCCTATATTGGACTCCTCAAAGGCAGGATCAGCGGATGCCCGAGTCAACGACAGGATTTTTTTTTTCCTGTGGCTGTAATATTGTCGAGCTTCTGGGGGCTGGCTCTGGGGGGAGGAGGACATGGCAGAGGGTGTGGGTCTTGTTGGTGTTCGGCACAGAGGTAGTGGACGATGGTTGCTTCAGGGAGGTTAGTAGTTACTGTCACCACACACACAGTAAGGTCTCCCTCCTTAAAACGTCGTCCCTCTTCCTCACCCACATACATACATACATACATAAGCAAGTCTTTCCCATTCACCACACACCCTCAGTACAATACATACATACAGGTTAGATTAGGTTAGGTTAGGTTAGGTTAGGTTAGTTTGGGTTAGTTGTGTTTGACGATGAAAACTAATTAGACACTCCTAGTCTCTTCATGGGGAGACTTTGAGAGATCTAAAGAGCTAGAGAAACACATGAGCCGTGTGTGTGTTGGACCATGTTGATGTAATGTCCCACCGAGGCCCCCTACCTGCTCATGCCTCTACCTCACAACAACAAGGTAAACTACTTTTTTGTGTTAGATTTAAGATTAAAATTTTGTGTTGAATCAGTTTTTCTTGAATTGAATTAAAGTCTAATGTTAAATATATGAAGAAAATATTACAAGATTTATACATGATTTGAATATTGTTTTGACCTCTTATTTCACACCATGTTTTACCTCCGTCATTCCACCTTTCTGTTCCTTTCTCCTCTTCCACCGTTCATCCTCCACCTTGACACTCCTCTCTCCACCTCCTCACCCACCCTCCTCACCCACCTTCTACCCACCTTCTCACTCCACCCTCCTCCTCCACCCTCCTCTCCACCCTCCTCTCCACCTCCCCACCCCACCCTCCTCATTCCACCTCCTCACTCCACCTCCTCACTCCACCTCTCACTCCACCTCACTCCACCCTCCCCCTCACTCCACCCCTCCCTCACTCCACCCAGACAATATCTCACCAAACACTTAGCCTTTCTCTTTAACAGCCACAAGAACTATTTACTTAAGGCTGGAAATCAAGTCTAAACGAGAATAATTAGTTGTATGTTTTGAAGATCATGTTTACAGGAGACAGAGTAAAGCATTATCTGCAAACATTATCTCTTCCATTATTTGTTTACGTTTCCAAGAGGCGAGTGTTCTTCCAGTGGGTAAAGCCTAGTGGCCCTTAGTACTGTGGTGATCCTCTGTTTCTCTGGTAATGTTTAAAACGTGATATACAATGTTTTCATGTCCCCTTTTACAGGTATTCTTGGAGGGGCGAGGGTTGAGGGCTCCCAAGGGGATGGTCACTCGCTCTGTCCTTGTTGTGCTGAGAATAACTCCTTCAGATGTGTCTCAAGTCCAGTGTCGGGTTAAGTGTGTTTCTTTAGCTCCCATGATAAGAGCCTTGGAGAGCCTTGGAGAGCCTTGGAGAGCCTTGGATACAGTGCTTCGGGTTAAGATGCAGCATAACTTTAAGGTTTTACACACACACACACACACACACACAACTTACAGCCCAGCCCCGACTAAGGGTTAGTAATGACTCCTCCCACAGAGTAACAAAACTTGGGCTACAAATTGCTCTAGTGATAATTATAAGTTTTACCAAGACTTAATGTTCGTTGTGCAATTTGTTCTGGTCTAGAGAGGTGTAATTACTTTATCCAGCTGTTAGGAGCACGGCCGCTTCACACGTTGAGGAGACCAGTGATGACACGCCTAGGAGACCATTTATTCGACACCTTGGGGAAGGAGAAGTGATTTCATACCTAGGAGACCATTTATTCGACACCTTGGGGGAGGAGAAGTGATTACATGCCTAGGAGACCACTTATTCGACACCTTGGGGGAGGAGAAGTGATTACATGCCTAGGAGACCACTTATTCGACACCTTGGGGGAGGAGAAGTGATTACACACTAGGAGACCATTTATTCGACACCTTGGGGGAGGAGAAGTGATTACATGCCTAGGAGACCATTTATTCGACACCTTGGGGGAGGAGAAGTGATTACATGCCTAGGAGACCACTTATTCGACACCTTGGGGGAGGAGACCAGTGATCGACATATCCAGGACTCCACACCTCGACACATCTCATACTGTATATAATTCTAGGGCTCTATTATTCGACATATACAGAATAATTGTATCTCATCAACAAAGACTTACTACAAACACACCAACACTTCCAACACGTTCTTGGATTTTTTTTTTTTTGAAGCAAGTGAGAGAGTTTGTACCCCAGCCCACCTCCTGACCAACCCACCTCCTATCCAGCCCACCCAACCCCATCCCCACCCAACCCCACCCCACCCAACCCCACCCAGCACCCTGCCCACCCACCCAGCACCTCAAAAACAAAGAAAAATAGACCCTGAGGAAAATATTAACAATCATTAAGTTTGGAGAGAAAGTGGGGGGGGGGGGGAGAGAGAGAGAGAGAGAGAGAGAGAGAGAGAGAGAGAGAGACTGCTTTCTGAAGCGGAGGAAAAAAGCAAAACAATTCCCGTGTTGGCAGAAGGCGTTTAGTGCTCGCGTCGACGGACATTAGGTGTAACGAGGTTAATATTGCCACTATGTAATGGCCGGCAGGTGAAGCAGAGGCAAGGCAGAGAGAATGTTTTATATCCTCGAGTTTTACAGAAGGTGTGAGAGAGAGAGAGAGGGGGGAGAAGGGGAGGGAGAGAAGGGGAGAGAGGGAGGGAGGCAGATAAATATAGAGAGAGGGGGAGCGATAAAGATAAACAGAGAGAGAGAGAGAGAGAGAGTCGTAAGTCAGGTGGACCCTTGCACTGACAAGCCCTACACTCAAAGAACCATTAAAAGTGACGTCCATTAGGTTAGGTTAGGTTAGGTTAGGTTAGGTTAGGCTAGGTTAGGTTAGGTTAGGTTAGGTTAGGTTAGGTTAGGATGGTGCTTAATAAACCCTGGTAGTTAAGGCACCTAAAACAGAACAATGGCTTAACATCTTTTATCAAACTCGGCCATAAGAGTTGTTGATCTCTGTAGCTGTGTGACCTTCTGAAAGTTGAGGTACAGACTATAAAAGATACTTATACAACGGCACGACACGGGAGACGAGAGGGAAGAAAGAAAGAATGAAAAATATCTCCAGACTCGCGTGGTCAAATAAGCTATCTAAACTCACTAGTATTCTATCCTCTACCAAAACTACAAAACTCACTTCCAAACTTTCTACAAAAACTTTCTCACAAACTTTCTTTAATAATAAATCCTTCTTTTCTGATATTTATTTGGAAAGTAAAAACAGACTAAAAATAAAAAAAAATAAAAAATATTCCGTAAAACAAAAGTAAAATATAGTTATTATCCTGATCTTATCCACACTTTTATTCGTCTATTTTTTGGGTTCAATTTATCCTTGTGTTTCTCTTTTCATCTTTCTTTGTGGTTGTTATGCCTCTTTTATCCATTATTCTTATCCCACGGACGTAATAACATCATGACAGCCACACCACGGACGTCACACCACGGACGTCACACCACGGACGTCACACCACCTTGGTAATTAGTTCAACAAGAAGCACCGAGTCGTCTTTCAGGTTAAGTGAATCTGAGCCAGTGAGTGCTTCATCTGTCTCGAATCACTGCTTCATCTGTCTCGAATCACTGCTTCATCTGTCTCGAATCAGTGCTTCATCTGTCTCGAATCACTGCTTCATCTGTCTCGAATCACTGCTTCATCTGTCTCGAATCACTGCTTCATCTGTCTCGAATCACTGCTTCATCTGTCTCGAATCAGTGCTTCATCTGTCTCGAATCACTGCTTCATCTGTCTCGAATCACTGCTTCATCTGCCTCGAATCACTGCTTCATCAGCTGTTTTGGTACAGGAAGTCTATAAAGGCTATTTGAGACTCTTGAGTGTATAAATCTTCATTTGTCAGTAATTAAAGATTGAAAATAAAATGAATGGAAGATTTCTTTTGTCCACTTTGCTTACTAGATCATAATCATCATTAATCATCATCATTATCAGTAGATTATTATCATTATCATCATCATTATCATTATTACGTAATACATTTATACTTGAAATATATCCACTATCATACTATTATTATTATTATACTGTATAGAGTCTTATAACCTTAGATACCATACTGTTTGTTGGAGTGTTGTAAGAGCATTATGACATCAAAGCTGGAAGGCATTATAATATTTACATTAATCATCATTACTTCACACACACAGGTAATGTTGATATTGCGAAAGGTGAGTTAAATGACCCTTTGGTATGTGTGGTGTCTCTCTCTCTCTCTCTCTCTCTCTCTCTCTCTCTCTCTCTCTCTCTCGGGGTAGAGTAGTTAGTGAGTATTTAAATATAAGCGGATAATAAAGGTGTTTAGGTTACCTGTTGTTGTTTCATTACGGGAGGACAGGTGAGGGGGGGGGGTGAAGGCGACTCAGGTGAAATATTATTCGAATATCTTATGATGATTAAACAGGTCTGTCTGTCTGTCTGTCTGTCTGTCTGTCTGTCTGTCTGTCTGTCTGTCTGTTTGTCTGTCTCTATATACCAAAACTAAACTAAAATCGCTTGGTTTAGTTTAGTTGGTTGGTTGGTTTATGCTGGTTTTATTTAGGTTAAGTATGGTTGGGTTAGGTTTTACGTTTAGTTAATCTCATTTTTGTCAATCTAGGTTAGGTTAAGTTAGCTTGTTTTTAGGTTAGGTTAGGTTAGATATATTCAAGCTAAGTTAAGCTAAGTTTATATTAGATTAGGTAAAGATTAAATTAAGTTTGAATAAGATTACATTAGTCTAATTTAATCCCCTCAACTGGCTTCATCACGTCAATTCTTCAACAGTTTAAAAAAAAAAAGGTACAATCTTATGAGGTAGAGAAACACACGACACATTAAAAGGTTTCCCCTCCTGTCTTGTTACACCACCTGGGTTATTCTTCCTCTCCTACCTGTGTTACACTAATCTACTTACACACACACCTACACCTTCTCCTCCCTGTATATCTTGTTCCTATACCTTTCTGTAGCTCCCCTTCCCTTCATCACAACTCAATACACTTTCTCAATCATTTCCTTCCAGGTGTCTCTCTCTCTCTCTCTCTCTCTCTCTCTCTCTCTCTCTCTCTCTCTCTCTCTCTCTCTCTCTCTCTCTCTCTCTCCATTTTCCCTTTTATGAGAGAGAGAGAGAGTGTGTGTGTGTGTGTGTGTTGGCTCAAACTATAAATAACAAAACACTTTCCAAACTTGCGCCAGATGTGTAAACCCAAATGTGACACCAAACCTTCCACATCTAAGCCATACCTGTACGGTGAACCATACCTGATTGCTCCGTACCTCCCCCCCCCTCCTCCTCCCCACCCTCCTCCTTCCTTCCTTCCTTCCTCTCACAATTCATTCCCCTGAGTCAACTATTCTCATTTGCCAACACTCGTCCAGTCACCTGATCAATAGCCTACCCCCAGCATCGCCCCCTTTACTGACTTGTTCACCAATACCGTCTCGTTATTCCCGTTAGATTTCACCCCTCCCTGCCTGTCTGTCTGTCCGTCTGTCTGTCTGTCCGTCTGAGAGACGTAGAGTGAGGGGCGATATGATAGAGGTGTATAAATGGAAGTCAGGGCTGAACAAAGAGGACATTACAAAGGTACTCAAACTATCCAACCAGGAGCGAACTCGTAACAATGGTTTTAAATTAGACAAATTTAGATTTAGGCGTGAAATAGGTAAACACTGGTTTGGAAACAGAGTAGTGGATGAATGGAACAAGTTACCAAATATCATTATTAACTCGAATACGCTGGATAGCTTCAAACATAGGTTGGATGCTTATATGAGCAATAGGGGTTGGGTGTATATGGGACTGTCCAGTATGGGCCAATAGGCCCGCTGCAGTTTCCTCCATTCTTATGTTCTTATGTTCTATCTCTCTGGCTATGTATTAAATTTCAATCTACGGGTTCGGTTTTTAATCCATGGGTCCAGTTTTTAATAAACGGGTTCA